>NW_026909547.1:966200-1105200 GCF_033115175.1 Lepus europaeus | reverse complement strand
TTTGTACCGTTGAAACACGCATTGGTTCATAATGGGAACACAAGCTCTACACATTTGTATTTTCTAGGGAGAAAGCTAGAGGAACTGCGGCAAACAAACATGACATTTCTGTTTGTATATATGACATTTTATGCACTTGCCTAACGAAAAGACTTTTATTTTCTCCAAAGCCATTTTTGCTGTGATTTTCTCGGTCTTTTGCATACTAATTCCACACCAGTTTGTCCGGATATGACTGGATAAAACCGGAAATATCCGGTTTTGTTTTGGCTAGCTCAATCCCAGATATTGCTACAGGCTCTGTGTTTGTGTATTCCTGATATTATCCACGGACTTTATTGATTTGAATGTTTTTTATCAGGGAATATTTAACTTTGTGCTGCAAAACACTAATTGATTCCCTATGGAGACACCAGCTCTACACATTCGTATTTTCTAGGGAGAAAGCTAGAGGAACTGCGGTAAACAAACATGATATTTCTGTTTGTGTCGAGGACATTTTATGCACTTGCCTAACGAAAAGACTTTGCTTCTCCCCAAAACCATTTTTACTGTGGTTTTCTTGGTCCATTGCATATGAATTCCACACCAGTTTGTCCGGATATGACTGGATGAAACCAGAAATATCTGGTTGTGTTTTCGTTAACTCAATCCTAGATATTGCTGCAGCCTCTGTGTTTGTTTATCCTTGATACTATCCACATATTTTATTGATTTGAATGTTTTTTATCAGGGAACATTTACCTTGGTGCTGGAAAACACTAATTGGTTCATCATGGGAACAGCAGCTCTACACATTCGCATTTTCTAGGGAGAAAGCTAGAGGAACTGCGGCAAACAAACATGATATTTCTGTTTGTATAGATGACATTTTATGCACTTGCCTAACGAAAAGACTTTGCTTCTCTCCAATAGCATTTTTACTGTGATATTCTCGCTCCATTGCATACAAATTCCACACCAGTTTGTATGGATATATCGGGATGAAACCGGAACTATCCGGTTTTGTTTTGTCTAACTCAATCCCAGATATTGCTACAGCCTCTGTGTTTGTGTATTCCTTATATTATCCACGGACTTTATTTTTTGAATTTCTTTTTTAAGGGAACATTTAATTTTGTGCTTGGAAACACTAAATGGTTCCACATGGAGACACCAGCTCTACACATTCGTATTTTCTAGGGAGATAGCTAGAGGAACTGCGGTAAACAAACATGATATTTCTGTTTGTATAGATGACATTTTATGCACTTGCCTAACGAAAAGACTTTGCTTTTCTCCAAAACCATTTTTACTGTGATTTTCTCGGTCCATTGCATACGAATTCCACACCACTTTGTCCGGATATGACTGGATGAAACCCGAAATATCCGGTTGTGTTTTTGCTAAATCAATCCGAAATATTGTGAAAGCCTCTGTGTTTGTGTTTCCTGGATATTATCGATGGACTTTATTGTTTGAATGTTTTTATCAGGGAACATTTAATTTTGTGCCATTGAAACACTAATTGGTTCATCATGGGAACACCAGCTCTACACATTCGTATTTTCTAGGGAGAAAGCTAGAGGAACTGCGAAAAACAAACATGATATTTCTGTTTGTATAGATGACATTTTATGCACTTGCCTAACGTAAAGACTTTGCTTTTCTCCAAAACCATTTTTACTGTGAATATCTCGGTCCATTACATACGAATTCCATAACAGTTTACTGTATATGACGGAATGAAACTGGAAATATCCGGTTTTCTTTTGGCTAACGCAATCCCAAATATTGCCACAACCCCTGTGTTTGTGATTTGTGCATATTATCAAAAGACTTCATTTTTTGAATGTTTTTTATCGGGGAACATTTTATTTTTTGCTTGGATTCAGTAATTATTTCTACAAGGAGACACAAGCTGAACATATTCGTATTTTCTAGGGAGACAACTAGAAGAACTGCAGCAAACAAACATGATATTTCTGTTTGTATAGATACATTTTATGCACTTGCCTAACGAAAAGACTTTGCTTTTCTCCAAAACCATTTTTACTGTGATTTTCTCGGTGCATTGCATATGAATTCCACACCAGTTTACCGGATTTGACTGGTTGTAACCGGAAATATCCGGTTTTGTTTTGGCTAACTCAATCTGAGATATTGCTAAAGTTTCTGTGTTTGTGCATTCCTGATATTATCCACAGACTTTATTTTTTGAATTTCTTTTTTCAGGGAACATTTAATTTTGTGCTTGGAATCACTACGTAGGTCCACATGGAGACACCAGCTCTACACATTCGTATTTTCTAGGGAGAAATCTAGAGGAACTGCGGCAAACAAACATGATATTTCCGTTTGTATAGATGACATTTTATGCACTTGCCTAACGAAATGACTTTGCTTTTCTCCAAAACCATTTGTACTGTGAATATCTCGGTCCATTGCATACGAATTCCACACCAGTTTACTGGATATGACTGGATGAAACTGGAAATATCCGGTTGTGTTTTGGCTAACTCAATCCCAGATATTGCTACAGCCTCTGTTTTTGTGTTTTTGGATATTATCCACGGAGTCTGTTGTTCAGCATGTATTTTATCGGGGAACATTTTATTTTAGCTTGGAATCACTAATTGGTTCCACATGGAGAAACCAGCTCTACACATTCATATTTGCTAGGGAGAAAGCTAGAGGAACTGCGGCAAACAAACATGATATTTATGTTTGTTTAGATGACTTTTGATGCACTTGCCTAATGAAATGACATTTTTTTTCTCCAAAACCATTTTTCTTGATTTTCTCGGTCCTTTGCGTACAAATTCCACACCAGTTTGTCTGGATATGACTGGATAAAAACGGAAATATCTGGTTTTGTTTTGGCTAACTCAATCACAGTTGTTGTTACCGCCTCTGTGTTTCTGCATTCCTTATATTATCTGCGGACTTTATTGTTTTGAATGTTTTTTATCAGGGAATATTTAATTTTCTGCTTGGCAACACTAATTGTTTGCACATGGAGACACCAACTCTACACATTCGTATTTTCTAGGGAGAAAGCTAGAGGAACTGCTGCAAACAAATATGATATTTCTGTTTGTATAGATGACATTTATGCACTTGCCTAACGAAAGGACTTTGCTTTTCTCCGAAACAATTTTTACTGTGATTTTCTGGTCCACTGCATACGAATTCCACACCAGTTTTTCCGGATGTGACTGGATGAAACCAGAGATATCTGGTTGTGTTTTGCCTAACTCAATCTGAAATATTGCTACTGCATCTGTGTTTGTGTATTGCTGATATTATCTAGGACTTTATTGTTTTGAATGATTTTTTTTTAGGGAACATTTCATTTTGTGCTTGGAAACACTAATTGGTTCCACATGGAGACACCAGCTATACATATTCTTATTTTCTAGGGAGAATGCTAGAAGAACTGCTGCAAACAAACATGATACTTCTGTTTGTATAGATGACATTTTATGCTCTTGCCTAACGAAAAGACTTTTCTTTTCTCCAAAACCATTTTTCCTTTGATTTTCTTGGTCCATTGCATACGAATTCCACACCAGTTTGTCCGGATATGACTGGATGAAACCGGAAATATCCGGCTTTGTTTTGGCTAACTCAATCCGAAATATTGCTACAACTCTGTGTTTGTGCTTTCTGGATATTATCGATGGACTTATTGTTTTGAAGGTTTTTATCAGGGAACATTTAATTTTGTACCATTGAAACACTAATTGTTTCCACATGGAGACACCAGCTGTACACATTCGTATTTTCTAGGGAGAAAGCTAGAATAACTGCGGCAAACAAACATGATATTTCTGTTTGTATCGATGACATTTTATGCACTTGCCTAATGAAAAGACTTTGCTTTTCTCCAAAACCATTTTTCCTCTGATTTTCTCGGTCCATTGCATACGAATTCCACACCACTTTGTCCGGATATGACTGGATGAAACCGGAAATATCCGGCTTTGTTTTGGCTAACTCAATCCCAGATATTGCTACAGACTCTGTGTTTGTGCTTTCTGGATATTATCGATGGACTTATTGTTTTGAATGTTTTTATCAGGGAACATTTAATTTTGTGCTTGGAAACACTAATTGGTTCCACATGGAGACACCAGCTATACACATTCATATTTTCTAGGGGGAAAGCTAGAGGAACTGCGGCAAACAAACATGATATTCCTGTTTGTATAGATGAGATTTGATGCACTTGCCTAACAAAAAGACTTTGCTTTTCTCCAAAACCATTTCTACTGTGATTTTCTCGATCCTTTGCATACGAATTCCACACCAGTTTGTCCGGATATGACTGGATGTAACCAGAAATATCTGGTTTTGTTTTGGTTAACTCAATCTGAAATATTGCTATAGCCTCTGTTTTTGGGTATTCCTGATATTATCCACGGACTTTATTTTTTTGAATGATTTTTTTTGGGAACATTTAATTTTGTGCTTGGAAACACTAATTGGTTCCACATGGAGACACCAACTCTACACATTCGTATTTTCTAGGGAGAAAACTAGAAGATCTGCGGCAAAAGAACATGATATTTCTGTTTGTATGGATGACATTTTATGCTCTTGCATAACGAAAAGACTTTGCTTTTCTCCAAAACCATTTGTACTGTGATTTTCTGGTCCATTGCATACGAATTCCACACCACTTAGTCCGGATATGACTGTATGAAACAAGAAATATCCGGCAGTTTTGGCTAATAAATCCCAGATATTGCTACAGACTCTGTGTTTGTGTTTTCTGGATATTATCGATGGACTTATTGTTTTCAATGTTTTTATCAGGAAACATTTAATTTTCTACCGTTGAAACACTAATTGTTTCCACATGGAGACACCAGCTCTACACATTTGTATTTTCTAGGGAGAAAGCTAGAGGAACTGCGGCAAACAAACATGATATTTCTGTTTGTTTAGATGACATTTGATGCACTTGCCTAATGAAAAGACATTTTTTTTCTCCAAAACCATTTTTCTTGATTTTCTCGGTCATTTGCGTACAAATTCCACATCAGTTTTCCGGATATGACTGGATAAAAACGGAAATATCTGGTTTTGTTTTGGCTAACTCAATCACAGATGTTGTTACCGCCTCTGTGTTTCTGCATTCCTGATATTATCTACGGACTTTATTGTTTTGAATGTTTTTTATCAGGGAATATTTAATTTTCTGCTTGGCAACACTAATTGTTTGCACAAGGAGACACCAATTCTACACATTCGTATTTTCTAGGGAGAAAGCTAGAGGAACTGCTGCAAACAAATATGATATTTCTGTTTGTATAGATGACATTTATGCACTTGCCTAACGAAAGGACTTTGCTTTTCTCCGAAACAATTTTTACTGTGATTTTCTGGTCCACTGCATACGAATTCCACACCAGTTTTTCCGGATGTGACTGGATGAAACCAGAGATATCTGGTTGTGTTTTGCCTAACTCAATCTGAAATATTGCTACTGCATCTGTGTTTGTGTATTGCTGATATTATCTACGGACTTTATTGTTTTGAATGATTTTTTTTTTTTTTAGGGAACATTTCATTTTGTGCTTGGAAACACTAATTGGTTCCACATGGAGACACCAGCTATACACATTCGTATTTTCTAGGGAGAAAGCTAGAGGAACTGCTGCAAACAAATATGATATTTCTGTTTGTATAGATGACATTTTATGCGCTTGCCTAACAAAAAGACTTTGCTTTTCTCCAAAACCATTTCTACTGTGACTTTCTCGATCCTTTGCATACGAATTCCACAGCAGTTTGTCCGGATATGACTGGATGTAACCAGAAATATCTGGTTTTGTTTTGGTTAACTCAATCTGAAATATTGCTATAGCCTCTGTTTTTGGGTATTCCTGATATTATCCACGGACTTTATTTTTTTGAATGATTTTTTTTGGGAACATTTAATTTTGTGCTTGGAAACACTAATTGGTTCCACATGGAGACACCAACTCTACACATTCGTATTTTCTAGGGAGAAAACTAGAAGATCTGCGGCAAAAGAACATGATATTTCTGTTTGTATGGATGACATTTTATGCTCTTGCATAACGAAAAGACTTTGCTTTTCTCCAAAACCATTTGTACTGTGATTTTCTGGTCCATTGCATACGAATTCCACACCACTTAGTCCGGATATGACTGTATGAAACAAGAAATATCCGGCAGTTTTGGCTAATAAATCCCAGATATTGCTACAGACTCTGTGTTTGTGTTTTCTGGATATTATCGATGGACTTATTGTTTTCAATGTTTTTATCAGGAAACATTTAATTTTCTACCGTTGAAACACTAATTGTTTCCACATGGAGACACCAGCTCTACACATTTGTATTTTCTAGGGAGAAAGCTAGAGGAACTGCGGCAAACAAACATGATATTTCTGTTTGTTTAGATGACATTTGATGCACTTGCCTAATGAAAAGACATTTTTTTTCTCCAAAACCATTTTTCTTGATTTTCTCGGTCATTTGCGTACAAATTCCACATCAGTTTTCCGGATATGACTGGATAAAAACGGAAATATCTGGTTTTGTTTTGGCTAACTCAATCACAGATGTTGTTACCGCCTCTGTGTTTCTGCATTCCTGATATTATCTACGGACTTTATTGTTTTGAATGTTTTTTATCAGGGAATATTTAATTTTCTGCTTGGCAACACTAATTGTTTGCACATGGAGACACCAACTCTACACATTCGTATTTTCTAGGGAGAAAGCTAGAGGAACTGCTGCAAACAAATATGATATTTCTGTTTGTATAGATGACATTTATGCACTTGCCTAACGAAAGGACTTTGCTTTTCTCCGAAACAATTTTTACTGTGATTTTCTGGTCCACTGCATACGAATTCCACACCAGTTTTTCCGGATGTGACTGGATGAAACCAGAGATATCTGGTTGTGTTTTGCCTAACTCAATCTGAAATATTGCTACTGCATCTGTGTTTGTGTATTGCTGATATTATCTACGGACTTTATTGTTTTGAATGATTTTTTTTTTTTAGGGAACATTTCATTTTGTGCTTGGAAACACTAATTGGTTCCACATGGAGACACCAGCTATACACATTCGTATTTTCTAGGGAGAAAGCTAGAGGAACTGCTGCAAACAAATATGATATTTCTGTTTGTATAGATGACATTTTATGCTCTTGCCTAACGAAAAGACTTTGCTTTTCTACAAAACCATTTTTACTGTGATTTTCTCGGTCCATTGCATACGAATTCCACACCACTTTGTCCGGATATGACTGGATGAAACCAGTCATATCCGGCTGTGTTTTGGCTAACTCAATTCCAGATATTGCTACAGACTCTGTGTTTGTGCTTTCTGGATATTATCGATGGACTTATTGTTTTGAATGTTCATCAGGGAACATTTAGTTTTGTACCGTTGAAACACTGATTGTTTCCACATGGAGACACCAGCTCTACACATTCGTAATTTCTAGGGAGAAAGCTAGAGGAACTGCGACAAACAAGCATGATATTTCTGTTTGTATCGATGACATTTTATGCACTTGCCTAATGAAAAGACTTTTCTTTTCTCCAAAACCATTTTTCCTTTGATTTTCTCGGTCCATTGCATACAAATTCCACACCAGTTTGTCGGATATGACTGTATGAAACCGGAAATATCCGGCTTTGTTTTGGCTTACTCAATTCGAAATATTGCTACAGACTTTGTGTTTGTGCTTTCTGGATATTATCGATGGACTTATTGTTTTGAAGGTTTTTATCAGGGAACATTTAATTATGTACCATTGAAACAATAATTGTTTCTACATGGAGACACCAGCTCTACACATTCGTATTTTCTACAGAGAAAGCTACACATTTCCATTGTCTAGGGAGAAAGCTACAGGAACTGCGGCAAACAAACATGATATTTCTGTTTGTATCGATGACATTTTATGCACTTGCCTATAGAAAAGACTTTGCTTTTCTCCAAAACCATTTGTACTGTGATTTTCTCGGTACGTTGCATACGAATTCCACAGCAGTTTGTCTGGATATGACTGGATGAAACCAGAAATATCTGGTTGTGTTTTGGCTAACTCAATCTGAAATATTGCTATAGCCTCTGTTTTTGTTTATTCCTGATATTATCCACGGACTTTATTTTTTGAATGTTTTTTTTTTAAGGGAACATTTAATTTTGTGCTTAGAAACACTAATTGGTTCCACATGGAGACACCAGCTCTACACATTCGTATTTTCTGTGGAGAAAACTAGAAGAACTGCGGCAAAAGAACATGATATTTCTGTTTGTATAGATGATATTTTATGCACTTGCGTTTCGAAAAGACTTTGCTTTTCTCCAAAACGTTTTTTCCTGTGGTTTTCTTGGTGCATTGCATACGAATTCCACACCAGTTTGTCCGGATATGACTGTATGAAACCAGAAATATCTAGCTTTGTTTTGGCTAACTCAATCTGAAATATTGCTACAGACTCTGTGTTTGTGTTTTCAGGATATTACGATGGAGTTTATTGTTTTGAATGTTTTTATCAGGGAATATTTAATTTTGTGCCGTTGAACACTAATTGGTTCTTCATGGGGAAACCAGCTCTACACATTCGTATTTTATAGGGAGAAAGCTAGAGGAACTGCGGCAAACAAACATGATATTTCTGTTTGTATAGATGACATTTTATGCATTTGCCTTACGAAATATCTTTGCTTTTCTCCAAAACTATTTTTACTGTGATTTTCTCGGTCCATTGCATATGAATTCCACACCAGTTTGTCCGGATGTGACTGGATCAACCCGGAAATATCTGGTTTTGTTTTGGCTATATCAATCCAAAATATTGTGAAAGCCTCTGTGTTTGTGTTTTCTGGATTTTATCGATGGACTTCACTGTTTTGAATGTTTTTTATCAGGGAACATTTAATTTTTTGCTTGGAAACACTAATTGTTTCCACATGGAGACAACAGCTCTACACATTCTTATTTTCTATGTAGAAAGCTAGAGGAACAGCGGCAAACAAACATGATATTTCTATTTGTATCGATGACATTTTATGCACTTGCCTAACGAAAAGACTTTGCTGTTCTCCAAAACCATTTTTACTGTGATTTTCTTGGTCCATTGCATATGAATTCCACACCAGTTTGTCCAGATATGACTGGATGAATACAGAAATATCCGAATGTGTTTTATCTAACTCAATCCCAGATATTGCTACAGTCTCTCTGTTTGTGTTTTCTGCATATTATGATGGACTTTATTGTTTTCAAAGTTTTTTATCAGGAAACATTTAATTTTGTGCCATTGAAACACTAATTGGTTCTTCATGGGGACACCAGCTCCACACATTCGTATTTTCTAGGGAGAAATCTAGAGGAACTGCGGCAAACAAACATGATATTTCTGTTTGTATAGATGACATTTTATGCTCTCGCCTAACGAAAAGACTTTCTTTTTCTCCAAAACTATTTTTACTGTGATTTTCTCGGTCCATTGCATTGGAATTCCACACCAGTTTGTCCGGATATGACTGGATGAAACCGGAAATATCCGGTTTTGTATTGACTAACTCAATCCCATATATTGCTAAAGCATCTGTGTTTGTGTATTCCTGATATTATCCACGGACTTTATTTTTTTGAACGTTTTTATCAGGGAACATTTAATTTTGTACCATAGAAACACTAATTTTTTCCACATGGAGACACCAGCTCTACACATTCGTATTTTCTACGGAGAAAGCTAGAGGAACTGTGGCAAACAAACATGATATTTCTGTTTGTATCGATGACATTTTATGCACTTACCTAAGGAAAAGACTGTGCTTTTCTCCAAAACCATTTTTACTGTGATTTTCTCGTTGCATTGCCTAAGAATTCCACACCAGTTTGTCTGGATATGACTGGATGAAACCAGAAATATCCGGTTTTTTTTTGGCTAACTCAATCCGAAATATTGTGAAAGCCTCTGCGTTTGTGTTTTCCGGATATTTTCGATGGACTTATTGTTTTGAATGTTTTTATCAGGGACATTTAATTTTGTAACATTGAAACACTAATTGATTCATCATGGGAACACCAGCTCTACACATTCGTAATTTCTAGGGAGAAAGCTAGAGGAACTGCGGCAAACAAACATGATATTTCTATTTGTATAGATGACATTTTATGCTCTTGCCTAACGAAAAGACTTTGCTATTCCCAAAACTATTTTTATTGTCATTTTCTCGGTCCATTGCATACGAATTCCACAGCAGTTTTTCCGGATATGAGTGTATGAAACTGGAAATACCCGGTTGTGTTTTGGCTAAAACAATCCGAAATATTGTGAAAGCCTCTGTGTTTGTGTGTTCTGGATATTATCGAAGGACTTTCTTGTTTTGAATGTTTTTATCAGGGAACATTTTATTTTGTACCGTTGAAACAATAATTGGCTCATCATATGGACACCAGCTCTACACATTCGTATTTTCTAGGGAGACAGCTATAAGAACTGCGGCAAACAAACATGATATTTCTGTTTCCATAGATGATATTTTATGCACTTGCCTAACGAATTGACTTTGCTTTTTTCCAAAACCATTTTTACTGTGAATATCTCCGTCTATTGCATACGAACTCCACTCCAGTTTGTCCGGCTATGACTGGATGAAAACAGAAATATACGGTTGTGTTTTTGCTAACTCAATCCGAAATATTGTGAAAGCCTCTTTGTTTGTTTTCTGGATATTATCAACGGACTTTATTTTTTTGAATGTTTTTTATCAGGGAACATTTTATTTTGAGCTTGGAATCACTAATTGGTTCCACATGGCGACACCAGCTCTACACATTCGTATTTTCTAGGGAGAAAGCTAGAGGAACTGCAACAAACAAACATGATATTTCTGTTTGGCTAGATGGCATTTGATGCACTTGCCTTACGAAAAGACTTTGCTTTTCTCCAAAACCATTTTTACTGTGGTTTTTTTTGTTCATTGCATATGAATTCCACACCATTTTTTCCGGATATTACTGAATGAAAACAGAAATATCCGGTGGTGTTTTGGCTAACTCAATCCGAAATATTGTGAAAGCCTCTGTTTTTGTGTTTTCTAGATATTATCCATGGACTTTATTGTTTTGAATGTTTTTATCAGGGAACATTTAATTTTGTACCGTTGAAACCCTAATTGATTCATCATGGAGACACCAGCTCTACACATTCATATTTTGTTTTTTTTTTAATTTTTTTATTTTTCACAGGCAGAGTGGACAGTTAGAGAGAGAGAGAGACAGAGAGAAAGGTCTTCCTTTGCCGTTGGTTCACCCTCCAATGGCCGCTGTGGTAGCGCGCTGTGGCCGGCGCACCGCGCTGTTCCGATGGCAGGAGCCAGGTGCCTATCCTAGTCTCCCATGGGTTGCAGAGCCCAAACACTTGGTCCATCCTCCACTGCAATCCCTGGCCACAGCAGAGAGCTGGCCTGGAAGAGGGGCAACCGGGACAGGATCGGTGCCCCGACCTGGACTAGAACCTGGTGTGCCAGCGCCGCAAGGCAGATGATTAGCCTGTAGAGCCACGGCGCCGGCCACATTCGTATTTTCTAGGGAGAAAGCTAGAGGAACTGCGACAAATAAACATGATATTTTTGTTTGTATAGATGACATTTTATGCAATTGCCTAACGAAAAGACTTTGCTTTTCTCCAAAACCATTTGTACTGAGATTTTCTCAGTCCATTGCATACGAATTCCACAATAGTTTGTCCGGATATGACTGGATGAAAACAGAAATATCCGGTTGTTTTTTGGCTAACTCAATCCAAAATATTGTGAAAGACTCTGTGTTTGTGTTTTCTGGATATTATCAATGGACTCTAGTTTTTTGAATGTTTTTTATCGGGGAACATTTTTTTTTTGAGCTTGGATACAGTAATTCGTTCCACATGTAGACACCAGCTGAACATATTCGTATTTTCTAGGAAGAAAGCTAGAGGAACTGTGGCAAACAAACATGATATTTCTGTTTGTATAGATGACATTTTATGCACTCGCCTAATGAAAAGACTGTGCTTTTCTCCAAAACCATTTTACTGTGATTTGTTTGGTTCATTGCATACGAGTTCCACACCACTTCGTCCGGATATGACTGGATGAAACCAGAACTATACGGTTGTGTTTTTGCTAACTCAATCCAAAATATTGTGAAAGCCTCTGTGTTTGTGTTTTCTGGATATTATCAACGGACTTTATTTTTTTTCCTTTTTTTTAACTTTTATTTAATGAATATAAATTTCCAGTGTACAGCTTATGGATTACAATGGCTTCCCCCTCCCATAACTTCCCTCCATCCGCAAGCCTCCCCTCTCCCGCTCCCTCTCCCCTTTCGTTTGCATCAAGATTCATTTTCAATTCTCTTTATATACAGAAGATCAATTTAGTATATATGAAGTAAAGATTTCTGCAGTTTGCACCCACATAGAAACACAAAGGGAAACATACTGTTTGAGTACTAGCTATAGCATTAAATCACAATGTACAGCACATTAAGGACAGAGATCCCACATGAGCAGCAAGTGCACAGTGGCTCCTCTTGTTGACCCAACAAATTGACACTCTAGTTTATGGCGCCAGTAACCATCCTAGGCTGTCATCATGAGTTGCCAAGGCTATGGAAGACTTCCAAGTTTACCAACTCTGATCAAATTTAGACAAGGTCATAAAAGATAGAGTGAGGATAGTAACCAATGATCCTAAGAGTGGCATTTACCAGCTTTGAACAATTGTACAGCATTAAGTGGGGAAGAGGATCATCAGTACACACAGGTTGGGAGTAGAGCCATTGGTGGTAGAGTAGAGGTTATGATTACAAAGGAATGAGGCCCAAGTGCACTAGACAGGGCCTAGAACAAAGGACAGAGTCATTATTAGAGGAGCTAAGAAAGGTGCTGTCTAAGCTACAAGTAATTTTTCTGATTGAGAGTCAAATAGAACCTGATAGAAGGGGCTTGATAATAATCTGGTGGGCTTTAGGCTTTGTAAGTTAAGAGGCCCAGACCTATCTATCTCTTCACATGGGGTATATCCTAAGGGAGGTGTGAACCTCCTAGGGGAAGGCACTCTGTTGACTTTCATTACTTGGCTGGCCGGGGAGGAGAGCTGGGCAGGTAAATGCAGGGGGCATCTCTAACAAGAAATTTACAGTTCTGCCTGCAATGTTGCTGACCCTACTTGACCAAACCCTCAGCTGCAGTGGTCACTTTGGAAGTTGGGCTGAGTGAAGGGCTTTTCAGCTTAGAGCCAATAAGATCTGTGGCTCTGACCTGGGCATCCTTTGACTCCATGGCAGGTCCATTTCCAGTGATCCAACTCTTGGCAGAGCTACCAGGGCACTTCACAAGCTGACTTCTGCTGAAGCCCAGGCTTACCACATTGAAAGCCACTGCAGTGGACTGGCCTGTTGGGTCTCCTTGAGGGCAGATCACTGTACAGATCAGCCATTAATAGGCCTGCCACCCATTGCTTCTGATACCGAGCTTTCTTTTCCTCCTGGTTTGTGTTAAAGCAGACCAGAGCATGCAAGTCAAGGGAGTGCCCAAGTCCCATCTCTAATCTTCTGCGGCCTGAACTACAAGTCTATAGTCACAGGCATGTTCTGCAGTAGTTTTTCTAAGGTAGACAATGCCCATGAGGAAAATTATATTCTCACTTGAAAACTTTCTTTCCCTTTGGTCTGAAAGGGAGGTTTTTTCTACTTACTGTATACTTTGCTGATGGCAAAGTGAATCTACTATGAGATTATTAGTTAAGTTCTTATTTTGGCTATGCTATTACAGAAAAATGTTAGCCATCTCTTTTATAAGGTCTAAAGATTTAATTGTGCATCCTACAGATTCCTTTATAATAGAATTAGTTTCCTACCTTGAAGAGAATAGAGAAATGAAAGAACAAGTTGGGCTTAGAATAGAGAAATGAGGGAGCAATCCTAGATGGCTTACTGACAATAGCAATATCACATGAATACTTAGCAAGCCGTTTCAACCATTAGATAACAACTTAAGAAAACATTTACCAGAAGGTCCAATGCCTTCTATAAATTTTAAGAATCATGTATTTGAAAACACCTCTTAAATATCTAACATGGTGTAGTTTGTTTAGCCAGTAAACTTAAGCACAACCATCTAAAATGTTTTTAGTTTCTTTCTACCAACAAGTATAAAACATATGATACAGAGATCCAGGTCACACCAATTAAAATGTATCTTTGATGGATTTTAGCAGCTTAAATTTATGGACCATCTTATCTATAAGCCATTTAAAATAAAAGTCTTAATAAAATTCCCCCATGTGGACATACAATATGTACACACATATAACATAGCATAATAGACCAATATAGCAATTTTAATAATAGCTTTTAAAATCTTTAACTCTTTTTCTAGATTGCCAATGGATTTGAATTACTTTTTGTTTTTAGTAACCTCAGTTAACCATACTTTCCCTCAGTTGGTACTGTTAATACATTATTGGCTTCATCTCTTTACAGAGCCATCCCTAAGTACTGAATACAATAAAAGTGGCTGGAAAAAGTCCATAGGAACCTATAGGAGGACAGCTAAACACAGAACCAACAACGCTTTAGTTTTATGAGTAGCACATTATATATAACTATGGATGACAAAAGACTTTAAGTCGCCATGTTTAAAATTACAAACTCATCAACCAACAAGAGGCACTTGCTTACTTCACAGTATTTTTGAAAGCACCTGTAGGATTTTACAAGTATTTAACCCTTCAGGCCTCTGGGGCTTTCTCATTAAGATAACTATCATGTCTAGTAACACAAGATCATTAGACTTTTTAATTCTCAAACATTTGTATTAATAGCATTTTCCATTATAGAAACTTAAAGTCTGGTAGCACATCACATCCTGACAGTCCTTCTAATATAATCCAAATAGCCTGCTTAGTTGGTGTCTCTATAAGATGAGAGACATAGGTCCTTCGATTTTTTCAGTTGGGCCCAAACTGGAGAAACCAAAGTCCAGGATTTACTGGAAATTTTAGAGACCAGATTGTTTGAAACTTTGATTTTTTGAATGCCTGTCAAGAATGCCAAGAAGGCTCAAAATCCAAAATATCTGGTTGAACTAAGATTCCTTAAAATCATGACATAACATAGACCAAATTTGATCATTGTTACAAGGTGACTATTCAAATCTTTGAAAAGAAGCACATATTTAAATAACCCATAGCTCTTAATAAAAATTCAGCTGTTTTTGAACAATTAGAATTTAACAGACATCAAGAGCACATAATAGATTACTTGAACACATTGCTTTAACAGAGCATCAGAGTTTAATTCTATGTCAAAGAGAAATTGAGCTTCCTGTGATCTTTTGCTGTGAGGTTTCCTTCCTTTACCTTCTTTCATATTGGTGACCGTGTTTCTGTGTTTCTGTGTGTAACACATCGTTAAGCATCTTTGGCAGGGCAGGATGAGTGGCAACAAATTCTTTCAGTTTCTGTTTGCTATGAAAAGTCTGAATTTCACCTTCATTCACAAATGAGAGCTTTGCAGGATATAGTATTCTGGGCTGGCAGTTTTTCTCTCTTAATACCTGGGCTATGTCTCGCCATTCCCTTCTAGTTTGTAGGGTTTCTGATGAGAAGTCTGCTGTGAGTCTAATTGGAGATCCTCTAAGAGTAATCTGACGTTTCTCTCTTGCACATTTTAGGATCTTTTCTTTATGTTTCACTGTGGTGAGTGTGATTACAACATGTCGTGGTGAGGATCTCTTTTGGTCATGTTTATTAGGGGTTCTATAAGCTTCCTGTACTAAGATGCCTCTGTCCTTCTCCAAACCTGGGAAATTTTCTGCTAGTAACTCCCTGAAAATGCCTTCTAATCCTTTCTCCCTCTCCATGCCTTCAGGAACTCCTAGAACACGAATGTTGGGTTTTTCAATAGTATCCTGTAGATTCCTGACAATATTTTTTAGATTTCTGATTTCTTCTTCTTTTCTTTGGTTTGCCTGAATGGCACCTGCTCTGTCTTACTCACCTTTGAGACTTTGCTTTTCTCCAAACCATTTCTACTGTGATTTTCTTGGTCCATTACATACAAATTCCACACCAGTTTGTCCGGATATGACTGGATGAAACAGGAAATATCTGGTTTTGTTTTGGCTAACTCAATCCCAGAAATTGCAACATCCTCTCTGTTTGTGTATTCCAGATATTATCCACAGACATTATTGTTTGGAATGTTTTTTATCGGGGAACATTTTATTTTTAGCTTGGATATAGTAATTGGTTCCACATGAAGACACCAGCTCTACACATTCGTATTTTCTACGTAGAAAGCTAGAGGAACTGCGGCAAACATACATGATATTTTTCTTTGTATAGATGACATTTGATGCACTTGTCTAACGAAAAGACATTGCTTTTCTCCTAAACCATTTTTACTGTGATTTTCTCGGTACATTGCATACGAATTCCACACCAGTTTGTCCATATATGACTGGATGAAACTGGAAATATCTGGTTTTGTTTTGGCTAACTTACTCCCAGATATTGCTACATCCTCACTGTTTGTGCATTCCTGATATTATCTACGGACTTTATTATTTTGAATATTTTGTATCAGGGAACATTTAATTTTGTACCGTTGAAACACTAATTGTTTCAACATGGAGACACCAGCTCTACACATTCGTATTTTCTAGGGAGAAAGCTAGAGGAACTGCGGCAAACAAACATGATCTTTCTGTTTGTGTAGATGACATTTTATGCACTTGCCTAATGAAAAGACATTGCTTTTCTCCAAAACCATTATTCCTTTGATTTTCTCGGTCCATTGCATACGAATTGCACACAAGTTTGTCCAGATATGACTGGATGAAACCGGAAATATCTGGTTTTGTTTTGGCTAACTCAATCCCAGATATTGCTACATCTTCTGTATTTGTGCATTCCTGATATTATCTATGGACTTTATTATTTTGAATGTTTTTTATCAGGGAACATTTAATTTTGTACAATTGAAACACTAATTATTTCCACATGGAGACACCAGCTCTACACATTCTTATTTTCTAGGGAGAAAGCTAGAGGAACTGCGGCAAATATTCGATATTGTTTTGGCTAACTGAATCCCAGATATTGCTACAGCCTCTGATTTTGTGTATTCCTGATATTATCCACAGACTTCATTGTTTTGAATGTTTTTTATCAGGGAACATTTAATTTTGTACCGTTGAAACACTAATTGTTTCCACATGCAGACACCAGCGCTACACATTCGCATTTTCTAGGGAGAAAGCTAGAGGAACTGTGGCAAACAAACATGGTATTTCTGTTTTTATCGATGACATTTTATGTACTTGCCTAATGAAAAGACTTTGCTTTTCTCCAAAATCAGTTTTACTGTGATTTTGTCGGTACATTGCATACGAATTCCATATCAGTATGTCCGGATATGACTGGATGAAACCGGAAATATCCGGTTTTGTTTTGGCTAACTCAATCACAGATATTGTTACCGCCTCTGTGTTTGTGTATTCCTGATATCATCCACGGAGTTTATTGTTTTGAATATTTTTTTTTCAGGGAACATTTAATTTTTTGCTTGGAATCACTAATTGTTTACACATGGAGACACCAGCTCTACACATTCGTATTTTCTAGGGAGAATGCTAGACGAACTGCGGCAAACAAACATGATATTTATGTTTGAATCGATGACATTTTATGCACTTGCCTAACGAAAAGACTTTGCTTTTCTCCAAAACCATTTTTACTGTGATTTTCTCGGTCCATTGCATATGAATTCCACACCAGTTTGTCCGGATATGACTGGATGAAACCGGAAATATCCAGTTGTGTTTTGGCTAACTCAATCCCAGATATTTTTTTTTTTATTTTTGACAGGCAGAGTGGACATTGAGAGAGAGACAGAGAGAAAGGTCTTCCTTTTGCCGTTGGTTCACCCTCCAATGGCCGCCACGGTAGGTGCGCTGCGGCCGGTGTAGCTTGCTGTTCCAATTGCAGGAGCCAGGTGCTTCTCCTGGTCTCCCATGGGGTGCAGAGCCCAAACACTTGGGTCATCCTCCACTGCACTCCCTGGCCACAGCAGAGAGCTGGCCTGGAAGAAGGGCAACCGGGACAGGATCTGTGCCCCGACCGGGACTAGAACCCGGTGTGCCGGCGCCGCAAGGTGGAGGATTAGCCTGTTGAGCCACGGTGCTGGCCAATCCCAGATATTTTTACTGCCTCTGTGTTTGTGTATTCCTGATATTATCCACAGACTTTATTGTTTTGAATGTTTTTTATCAGGGAATATTTAATTTTCTGCTTGGAAACACTAATTGGTTCCACATGGAGACACCAGCTCTACACATTCGTATTTTCTAGGGACAAAGCTAGAGGAACTGTGGCAAACAAACATGATATTTCTGTTAGTATAGATGACATTTTATGTTCTTGCTAACGAAAAGTCTTTGCTTTTCTTGAAACTATTTTTACTGTGATTTTCCCGGTCCGTTGCATACGAATTCCACACCAGTTTCTCCGGATATGACTGCAGGAAACCAGAAATATCCGGCTGTGTTTTGGCTAACTCAATCCAAAATATTGCTACAGACTCTGTGTTTGTGTTTTCTGCATATTATCGATGGACTTATTGTTTTGAATGTTTTCATCAGGGAACATTTAAGTTTGTACCGTTGAAACACTAATTGTTTCCACATGGAGACACCAGCTCTACACATTCGTATTTTCTAGGGAGAAAGCTAGAGGCACTGCGACAAACAAACATGATATTTGTGTTTGTATAGATGAGATTTTATGCAGTTGCCTAATGAAAAGACTTTCCTTTTCTTGAAACCATTATTACTGTGATTTTCTCGGTCCATTGCATACGAATTCCACAACACTTTGTCCGAATATGACTGGATGAAAACGGAAATATCTGGTTTTCTTTGGCTAACTCAATCCGGATATTGCTACAGCCTCTGGTTTTTTTTTTTTTTCTGGATATTATCCACAGAATTTATTGTTTGGAATATTTTTTTTATCGGGGAACATTTTATTTTTAGATTGGATATAGTAATTGGTTCCACATGAGGACACCAGCTCTACATATTCATATTTTCTAGGGAGAAAGCTAGAGGAACTCCGACAAACAAACATGATATTTCTGTTTGTATAGATGACATTTTATGCACTTGCCTAATGAAAAGACATTGGTTTTCTCCAAAACCATTTTCCTTTGATTTTCTCGGTCCATTGCATACGAATTCCACAAAAGTTTGTCCGGATATGACTGGATAAAACCGGAAATATCTGGTTTTGTTTTGGCTAACTCAATATTAGAAATTGCTAAATCCTCTGTGTTTGTGCATTCCTGATATTATCTACGGACTTAATTGTTTGAATATTTTTTATCAGGGATAATTTAATTTTCTGCTTGGAAACACTAATTGGTTCCACATGAGGACACCAGCTCTACACATTCGTATTTTCTAGGGAGAAAGCTAGAGGAACTGCGACAAAGAAACATGATATTTCTGTTTGTCTAGATGACATTTTAAGCACTCGCCAAACGAAAACTCTTTGCTTTTCTCCTAAACGATTTTTACTGTGATTTTCTGGTCCATTGCATATGAATTCCAGAACAGTTTGTCCGGATATGACTGGATGAAACCAAAATATACGGTTGTGTTTTGGCTAACTCAATCCCAGATATCGTTACCGTCTCTGCGTTTGTATATTCCTGATATTATCTACAGACTTTATTGTTTTGAATGTTTTTGAGACCGTTGAAACGCTAATTGTTTCCACATGGAGACACCAGCTCTACACATTCGTATTTCCTAGGGCGACAGCTAGAGGAACTGCGACAAACAAACATGATATTTCTGTTTGTATAGATGACATTTGATGCACTTGCCTAACGAAAAGACTTTGTTTTTCTCCAAAACCATTTTTAGTCTGATTTTCTCGGTCCATTGCATACGAATTTCACACCAGTTTGTCATGTTATGACTGGATGAAACCAGAAATGTCCGGTTTTGATTTGGCTAACTCAATCTGCAATATTGCTGCACCCTCTGTGATATTTTATCTACTTCTCTAAAGAAAAGACTTTGCTTTTCTCCAAAACCATTTTTACTGTGATTTACTTGGTCCACTGCATACGAATTCCACACTAGTTTGTCCGCAAATGATTGGATGAAACCGAAATATCTGGTTTTGTTTTGGCTAACTCAATCCCAGATATTGTTACCGCCTCTGTGTTTGTGTATTCCTGATATTATTCACAGACTTTATTGTTTTGAATGTTTTTTATCAGGGAACATTTATTTTTGTACCATTGAAACACTAATTGTTTCCATATGGAGACACGAGCTCTACGCATTTGTATATTCTAGGGAGAAAGCTAGAGGAAATGCGGCAAACAAACATGATATTTCGGTTTGTTTCGATGATATTTTATCTACTTCCGTAACAAAAAGACTTTGCTTTTCTACAAAACCATTTTTAATGTGATTTTCTCGGTCCTTTGCATTCGAATTTGACACCTCTTTGTCCGGATATGACTGGATGAATCCAGACTATCCACTTGTGTTTTGGCTAACTCAATCTGAAATATTGCTGCACCCTCTGTGTTTGTGTTTTCTGGATATTATGAACGGCCTTATTTTTTTAATATTTCTATCAGGGAACATTAAATTTTTTACCATTGAAACACTAATTGTTTCCACATGGAGACGCCAGCTCTACACATTTGTATTTTCTAGGGAGAAAGCTAGAGGAATTGCGGCAAACAAACATGATATTTCTGTTTGTATAGATGACATTTTATGCACTTGCTGAACAGAAAGACTTTGCTTTTCTCCAAAACCATTTTTACTGTGATTTTCTTGGTCCATTGCATACGAATTCTACACCAGTTTCTCCAGATATGATTGGATGAAACCGGAAATATCCGGTTTTGATTTGCCTAACTCAATCCCAGATGTTGCTCCAGACTTTGTGTTTGTGTATTCCTGATATTATCCACAGACTTTATTGTTTTCAATTTTTTTTGATCAGGAAACATTTAATTTTGTGCTTGGAAACATTAATTGGTTCCACATGGAGACAACAGCTCTACACATTCGTATTTTCTAGGGAGAATCTTGAGGAACTGCGACAAACAAACATGATATTTCTGTTTGTATAGATGACATTTTATGCACTTGCCTAACGAAAAGACTTTGCTTTTCTTGAGAACCATTTTTCCTGTGATTTTCTCGGTCTATTGCATAGGAATTCCACACCATTTTTTCTGGATATGACAAGATATAACAGGAGATATCCAGTTTTGTTTTGGCTAACTCAATCAGAAATATTGCTACAGGCTCTGTGTAGTGCATTCCTGATATTATCCACAGAATGTTATTTATTTGGAACATTTTATATTGTGCTTGGAAACACTAATTGGTTCCACATGGCTAACTCAATCCGAAATATTGTGAAAGTTTCTGTGTTTGTGTTTTCTGGATATTATCGATGGACTTTATTGTTTTGAATGTTTTTATCAGGGAACATTTAATTTTGTACCGTAGAAACACTAATTGGTTCATCATGGGGACACCAGCACTACACATTCGTATTTTCTAGGGCAAAAGCTAGAGGAACTGCGGCAAAACAACATGATATTTCTGTTTGTATAGATGACATTTTATGCACTTGCCAAATCAAAAGATATTGCTTTTCTCAAAAACCATTTTTCTGTGATTTTTCTCGGTCCATTGCATACGAATTCCACACCAGTTTGTCCGGATATGACTGGATGAAACCGGAAATATCCGGTTTTGTTTCGGCTAACTCAATCCCAGATATTGCTACATCCTCTGTGTTTGTGCATTCCTGATATTATCCACAGATTTTATTGTTTTGAATGTTTTTTATCAGGGAACATTTATTTTTGTACCTTTGAAACACTAATTGTTTGCACATGGTGACACCAGCTCTACACATTCGTATTTTCTAGGGAGAAAGCTAGAGGTACTGCGGCAAACAAACTTGATATTTCTGTTTGGATCGATGATATTTTATCTACTTCCCTAATGAAAAGACTTTGCTTTTCTCCAAAACCATTTTTACTGTGATTTACTTGGTCCACTGCATACAAATTCCACACTAGTTTGTCCGGAAATGATTGGATGAAACCGAAATATCCGGTTTTGTTTTGGCTAACTCAATCCCAGATATTGTTACCGCCTCTGTGTTTGTGTATTCCTGATATTATTCACAGACTTTATTGTTTTGAATGTTTTTTATCAGGGAACATTTATTTTTGTACCATTGAAACACTAATTGTTTCCATATGGAGACACGAGCTCTACGCATTTGTATATTCTAGGGAGAAAGCTAGAGGAAATGCGGCAAACAAACATGATATTTCGGTTTGTTTTGATGATATTTTATCTACTTCCGTAACAAAAAGACTTTGCTTTTCTACAAAACCATTTTTAATGTGATTTTCTCGGTCCTTTGCATTCGAATTTGACACCTCTTTGTCCGGATATGACTGGATGAATCCAGACTATCCACTTGTGTTTTGGCTAACTCAATCTGAAATATTGCTGCACCCTCTGTGTTTGTGTTTTCTGGATATTATGAACGGCCTTATTTTTTTAATATTTCTATCAGGGAACATTTAGTTTTTTACCATTGAAACACTAATTGTTTCCACATGGAGACGCCAGCTCTACACATTTGTATTTTCTAGGGAGAAAGCTAGAGGAATTGCGGCAAACAAACATGATATTTCTGTTTGTATAGATGACATTTTATGCACTTGCTGAACAGAAAGACTTTGCTTTTCTCCAAAACCATTTTTACTGTGATTTTCTTGGTCCATTGCATACGAATTCCACACCAGTTTCTCCAGATATGACTGGATGAAACCGGAAACATCCGGTTTTGTTTTGCTTAACTCAATCCCTGATATTATTACTGCCTCTGTGTTTGTGTTTTCTTGATATTATCCACAGACTTTATTGTTTTGAATGTTTTTTATCAGGGAACATTTAATTTTCTCCTTTAAAACAATAATTGATTCCACATGGAGACACCAGCACTACACATTCAGTTTTCTAGGGAGAAAGCTAGAGGAACTGCGGCAAAGAAACATGATATTTCTGTTTGTATAGATGAATTTTTGTGCACTTGCATGACGTAAAGACTTTGCTTTTCTCCAAAATCCTTTTTACTGTGATTTTTCTCGGTCCATTGCATACGAATTCCACACCACTTTGTCCGTATATGACTGGATGAAACCGGAAATATCTGGTTGTTTTTTGGCTAACTGAATCCCAGATATTGCTACAGCCTCTGTGTTTGTTTTTTCTGGATATTATCCACAGACTTTATTGTTTGGAATGTTTTTTATTAGGGAACATTTCATTTTGAGATTGGATACAGTAATTGGTTCAACATGGAGACACCAGCTCTACATATTCGTATTTTCTGGGGAGAAAGCTAGAGGAACTGCGACAAACAAACATGATATTTCTGTTTGTATAGATGACATTTTATGCACTTGCCTAATTTAAAGACTTTGCTTTTCTCCAAAACCATTTTTAGTCTGATTTTGTCGGTCCATTGCATGCGAATTCCAAACCACTTTGTCCGGATATGACTGGATGAAACCAGAAATATCCAGTTGTGTTTTGGCTAACTCAATCCGAAATATTGCTACAGACTCTGTGTTTGTGTTTTCTGGATATTATCAATTGACTTTATTGTTTTGAATATTTTTATCAGGGAACATTTAATTCAGTACCGTAGAAAAACTAATTGGTTCACCATGGGGACACCAGCTCTACACATTCGTATTTTATAGGGAGAGAGCTAGAGGAAATGCGGCAAACAAACGTGATTTTTCTGTTTGTATCGATGATATTTTATCTACTTCCCTAATGAAAAGACTTTGCTTTTCTCCAAAACCATTTTTACTGTTTTTTTCTCAGTCCATTGCATACGAATTCCACACCAGTTTGTCCAGATATGACTGCATGAAACCGGAAATATCCGGTTTTGTTTTGCCTAACTCAATCCCAGATATTGCTATAGACTCTGTGTTTGTGTATTCCTGATATTATCCACAGACTTTATTGTTTGGAATGTTTTTTTTTTTCCTCAGGGATCATTTAATTTTGAGCTTGGAAACACTAATTGGTTCCACATGGAAATTCCAGCTCTACACATTCGTGTTTTCTAAGGAGAAAGCTAGAGGAACTGTGGCAAACAAACATGATATTTCTGATTGTATAGATGACATTTTATGCACTTGCCTAATGAAAAGACTTTGCTGTCCTCCCAAACCATTTTTACTGTGATTTTCTCAGTCCATTGCATACGAATTCCAGACCAGTTTTCCGGATATGACTGCAAGTAACCGGAAATATCCGGCTGTGTTTTGGCTAACTCAATCCCAGATATTGTTACCGCCTCTGTGTTTGTGTATTCCAGATACTATCCACAGACTTCATTGTTTTGAATGTTTTTTATCAGGGAACATTTAATTTTGTGCTTGGAATCACTAATTGGTTCCACATGGAGACACTAGCTCTACACATTCGTATTTTCTAGGGAGAAAGCTAGAGGAACTGAGAAAAACAAACATGATATTTTTTGTTTGTATAGATGACATTTTATGCATTTGCCTAACGAAAAGACTTTGCTTTTCTCCAAACCATTTTTACTGTGATTATCACGGTCCATTGTGTTGCAGTTGATTTCTCCACAATGTTGCAGTGGGTTCGTTTCTGAGAAGAGCAGCTTTGTGGGGGTAAGAGGCGCGGAGTCAACACACAGACTCCTGGAGTCCGGTGAGAGCAGGCTTGAGGCGAGCAGCCTGCAGACTCATTTATTACAGTTGGTACAACAGCTTATATAGCCAAGACCAGCCAATCTGGTCAAGGGGTGGTCCTTACCCCAACCAATCACAGCCTGTTGCCAGGCAGTTTCCACAGCCATCCAATCACAGCCTGTCGCCAGGCAGTTTCAAATCCATCCAATCACAGCCTGTTGCCAGGCAGTTTCCAGAGCCATCCATCACAGCCCGTCGCCAGGCAGTTTCAAATCCATCCAATCACAGCCTGTTGCCAGGCAGTTTCCAGAGCCATCCAATCACAGCCCGTCACCAGGCAGTTTCAAATCCATCCAATCACAGCCTGTCGCCAGGCAGTTTCCAGAGCCATCCAATCACAGCCTGTTGCTAGGCAGTTTCAAAGCCATTCCTGACTAACTGACGCTCGCTTGCCAGTGGCCACCTTGGCATGGCCTTCTCATTCCACTACATTTCCCCCTTTTCATTTATTTTTGAGCAACGGGAGGCATGATTCTTGGCCATACCATTGTTGACCCTGTTTCCATGTGGTCTCCGTATGCAGCTGTGCCTGTCTTAGGTTGTCCCCCAGGGGATCTTACCCGTCATTGACTAACCAGCGCTCAAATCGAGAGACCACAGGAGTGCTTGCTCAGATGGGGGTGGGAATGAGGAATAACGGTTATCAGGAATGGCATGACCGCACACAGGCTGTGGGCCATTGGAGTGGCTGACCAGAGCTAGTGGGGTACACAATGGTAACAGATGTGGCTATGGGCAGTTTCTTAGGGTAGGATGATAGGGCAGGTGTGTCTGCTAACAAGGCGGAGTCTCGGTCTTGTTCAGCTGGTTCTGGTTGGCTGTCAGTTGCAAGCTTGATGTTTCTGGCTGGTACCCAAATGGGCTGTTCTGCATTCTCTGGAAAGACACAAGCATATCCTCGACCCTTGGTTAGCAGGGGGTGT
Organism: Lepus europaeus; assembly: GCF_033115175.1. Lineage (NCBI taxonomy): Eukaryota > Metazoa > Chordata > Mammalia > Lagomorpha > Leporidae > Lepus > Lepus europaeus. The sequence goes on along the minus strand of NW_026909547.1, from coordinate 1,079,373 downwards.
GGTCCTTTCCATTCTCCTGTCAGGGGGTCTTTCCATCTAACCATAGGGGCTGGGGTCTGGGATGGAAAGGATCCCCAGTGTTTATAAGCTGGGCTGATCCCTTGGGAATCAAAAGTAAGAAAATTGATAGTGAAAAGGACCTCAGTCAAAGCAAGCTGTGGGTCTGAGGGTATATGATTATTTTTTGCCTTTGTAAGAGATCTTTAATCGTCCTATGAGTTCTTTCAATAATTGCCTGTCCCTGTGGGTTGTATGGGATACCTGTAGCAGACTGTATGTTCCAAGATTTCAGGAAGGAAGTAAATTCCTGTGATGTATACGCTGGCCCGTTATCAGTCTTTATGGTCCAGGGGACACCAAGGACCAGCATGGCTGATTTAACTGCCTTTATCACATTACTAGCCTTTTCTCCGGATTGGGCTGTTGCAAATACAGCCTTTGAATAAGTACCTACCACCACATGAACAAACTTAAGTTTACCAAAGGAATTAATGTGGGTGATGTCCACTTGCCATAGTTTATTAGGAGCAAGGCCTCGTGGGTTCACTCCTGCTTGTTGCAGTGGGCCTAATGGGGCGAGGGGTGCACAATTCTTGCAAGAGTGCACTAGGTGTTTGCATTGGCTCATTGTTAGCTCTGGGAAAAGCAATTTTATGTTGCTTGCTGACATATGAAATTTTTGGTGTAAAATACGGGCTTGTTCTAAGTGTCCAATGGAAGCCGTGTTGCAGGAGATAAGACGATCAACCTTTCTGTTGCCTTGGAAAATAAAGCCAGGTAACCCAGTATGTGATCTTACGTGTGAGATATACCATGGGTATTTTCTGTTCTCAGTTAGCTCTTTAAGTGTTGTGAACATCTGGTCAATTGGTTTACTGGTCGGGTTAAAGATTGCAAAAGGGATCGTCTTTGCTACCTGTACTGAGTATTTGCTGTCCGAAAATATATTTACTGGTCCATCTTGGCTAAGGAGTAGAACCTTGACTATTGCTCTTATTTCTCCCAACTGTACTGATCCCCCATGGGGTTCTACATGGATCTTATCTTTTTCAGATAAAGATTTGATCACCATTCCAAAGAGTGACTTGTTGGCATCCGTAAACGCACATGGTGCCATGGGTATAGGTTGATTAGCAGGGAAAGCATGTTTTGGATAGTCTATCTCTAAGGTTTTTAGTGTCTGGAGTAGCCTGTCTGCTGGCAGGTGATTGTCAATCTGTCCTGGAAAATTTATCATTAAAGTTTGAAAGAGCGTGCTGTTCTGCATCAATGTTGACAGTTCCAATTGTGATAGTGGTAGGACTACTATGTCTGGCTCTGCGTTAAATATCTTATTGGTATAATATCTTAATTTAAGTCCCATCATAAGGATGGCATCTACTTTGTTTACTATTTTACGACAATCGCTCCAGGCTATGTGCACCCAAAAAAGTGGTCCATGTCGTTGCCAAATAACTCCTAAGGGGGCCTTGAAGGTAGATATGGTTATGGCAAATAGAGGCACCTGAGGGTCATATCTACAGGTTTTTAAATTTGACAACTGGATGTTAATCTTTTCTATAGTGGATTTGGCTGCTGGTGTCAATGTGATTTTTGAGGAAGGGCTGTTTCCTTTAGTTAATAAATCGTATAGCGGTCTAAGTTCTGCAGGTGTTAGGGGAAGGAAGGGCTTCAGCCAATTGATTTGGCCACATAGTTGCTGAAGTTCATTAAGTGAGTATTTATGCTTGACTTTCAGGTTTGGGCCCAGTGGAGATATATGGGAGGAGATTTGATAACCCAAGAATTGAAAGGGAGGAAAATGTTGTACTTTTTCTGTGGCAATAGACAAACCCAAGAATTGTAAATTTCTTACTGTCTCACTTAGACAGGCATTCAGAATTGCTACATTCTTGTGAGCAAGTAAGATATCATCCATATAATGTATGACCAAGCACTGATCTTTAAGTGTGCTGGTCGCATGAGAAACGTATCTTTGGCAAATGGCAGGGCTATTTTGCATGCCTTGTGGGAGTACTGTCCACTGGAATCTTTTTGCAGGGAGCTGGAAATTGGGCTCCCATACTGTAAAGGCAAAGTAAGCCTTATCCTGCTCTGCAATGGGGATGGAAAAGAAGCAATCTTTGATATCAATGGTAACTATGTGGTATCCGTTAGGAATGGCCCCTGGATGGGGAATGCCGGCCTGGAATGGACTTTATGGTTTTGAATGTTTTTATCAGGGAACATTTAATTTTGTACCGTTGAAACACTAACTGGTTCATCATGGGGACACCAGCTCTACACATTTGTATTTTCTAGGGAGAAATCTAGAGGAACTGCGACAAATAAACATGATATTTTGGTTTGTATAGATGACATTTTATGCAATTGCCTAACGAAAAGACTTTGCTTTTCTCCAAAACCATTTTTACTGAGATTTTCTCGGTCCATTGCATACGAATTCCACAATAATTTGTCCGGATATGACTGGATGAAACCGGAAATATCCGGTATTGTTTTGGCTAACTCAATCCGAAATATTGTGAAAGCCTCTGTGTTTGTGTTTTCTGGATATTATCAACGGACTTTAGTTTTTTGAATGTTTTTTATCGGGGAACATTTTATTTTGAGCTTGGATAAGGTAATTCGTTCCACATGTAGACACCAGCTGAACATATTCATATTTCCTAGGGAGAAAGCTAGAGGAACTGTGGCAAACAAACATGATATTTCTGTTTCTATAGATGACATTTTATGCACTCGCCTAATGAAAAGACTGTGCTTTTCTCCAAAACCATTTTACTGTGATTTGTTTGGTTCATTGCATACGAATTCCACACCACTTTGTCGGGATATGACTGGATGAAACCAGAAATATACGGTTGTGTTTTGGCTAACTCAATCCCAGATATTGCTACAGCCTCTGCGTTTGTATTTTCTGGATATTATCAACGGACTTTATTTTTTTTTCCTTTTTTTAACTTTTATTTAATGAATATAAATTTCCAGTGTACAGCTTATGGATTACAATGGCTTCCCCCTCCCATAACTTCCCTCCTTCTGCAAGCCTCCCCTCTCCTGCTCCCTCTACCCTTTCATTTGCATGAAGATTCATTTTCAATTCTCTTTATATACAGAAGATCAATTTAGTATATATGAAGTAAAGATTTCAACAATTGCACCCACATAGAAACACAAAGGGAAACATACTGTTTGAGTACTAGCTATAGCATTAAATCACAATGTACAGCACATTAAGGACAGAGATCCCACATGAAGAGCAAGTGCACAGTGGCTCCTGTTGTTGACCCAACAAATTGATACTCTAGTTTATGGCGCCAGTAACCATCCTATGCTGTCATCATGACTTGCCAAGGCTATGGAAGCCTTCCAAGTTTACCGACTCTGATCATATTTAGACAAGGTCATAAAAGACAGAGTGAGGATAGTAACCAATGATCCTAAGAGTGGCATTTACCAGGTTTGAACAATTGTACAGCATTAAGTGGGGAAGAGGATCATCAGTACACACAGGTTGGGAATAGAGCCATTGGTGGTAGAGTAGAGGTTATGATTACAAAGGAATGAGGCCCAAGTGCACTAGACAGGGCCTAGAACAAAGGACAGAGTCATTATTAGAAGAGCTAAGAAAGGTGCTGTCTAAGCTACAAGTATTTTTTCTGATTGAGGGGCAAATAGAACCTGATAGAAGGGGCTTGATAATAATCTGGTGGGCTTTAGGCCTTGCAAATTCAGAGGCCCAGACCTATCTATCTCTTCACATGGGGTATATCCTAAGGGAGGTGTGAACCTCCTAGGGGAAGGCCCTCTGTTGACTTTCATTACTTGGCTGGCCGGGGAGGAGAGCTGGGCAGGTAAATGCAGGGGGCATCTCTAACAAGAAATTTACAGTTCTGCCTGCAATGTTGCTGACCCTACTTGACCAAACCCTCAGCTGCAGTGGTCACTTTGGAAGTTGGGCTGAGTGAAGGGCTTTTCAGCTTAGAGCCAATAAGATCTGTGGCTCTGACCTGGGCATCCTTCGACTCCAGGGCAGGTCCATTTCCAGTGATCCAACTCTTGGCAGAGCTACCAGGGCTCTTCACAAGCTGACTTCTGCTGAAGCCCAGGGTTACCACATTGAAAGCCACTGCAGTGGACTGGCCTGTTGGGTCTCCTTGAGGGCAGATCACTGTACAGATCAGCCATTAATAGGCCTGCCACCCTTTGCTTCTGATACCGAGCTTTCTTTTCCTCCTGGTTTGTGTTAAAGCAGACCAGAGCATGCAAGTCAAGGGAGTGCCCAAATCCCATCTCTAATCTTCTGCAGCCTGAACTACAAGTCTATAGTCACAGGCATGTTCTGCAGTAGTTTTTCTAAGGTAGACAATGCCCATGAGGAAAATTATATTCTCACTTGAAAACTTTCTTTCCCTTTGGTCTGAAAGGGAGGTTTTTTCTACTTACTGTATACTTTGCTGATGGCAAAGTGAATCTACTATGAGATTATTAGTTAAGTTCTTATTTTGGCTATGCTATTACAGAAAAATGTTAGCCATCTCTTTTATAAGGTCTAAAGATTTAATTGTGCATCCTACAGATTCCTTTATAATAGAATTAGTTTCCTACCTTGAAGAGAATAGAGAAATGAAAGAACAAGTTGGGCTTAGAATAGAGAAATGAGGGAGCAAGTCCTACATGGCTTACTGACAATAGCAATATCACATGAATACTTAGCAAGCCATTTCAACCATTAGATAACAACTTAAGAAAACATTTACCAGAAGGTCCAATGCCTTCTATAAATTTTAAGAATCATGTATTTGAAAACACCTCTTAAATATCTAACATGGTGTAGTTTGTTTAGCCAGTAAACTTAAGCACAACCATCTAAAATGTTTTTAGTTTCTTTCTACCAACAAGTATAAAACATATGATACAGAGATCCAGGTCACACCAATTAAAATGTATCTTTGATGGATTTTAGCAGCTTAAATTTATGGACCATCTTATCTATAAGCCATTTAAAATAAAAGTCTTAATAAAATTCCCGCATGTGGACATACAATATGTACACACATATAACATAGCATAATAGACCAATATAGCAATTTTAATAATAGCTTTTAAAATCTTTAACTCTTTTTCTAGATTGCCAATGGATTTGAATTGCTTTTCGTTTTTAGTAACCTCAGTTAACCATACTTTCTCTCAGTTGGTACTGTTAATACATTATTGGCTTCATCTGTTTACAGAGCCATCCCAAAGTACTGAATACAATAAAAGTGGCTGGAAAATGTCCATAGGAACCTATAGGAAGACAGCTAAACACAGAACCAACAACGCTTTAGTTTTATGAGCAGTACATCATATATAACTATGGATGACAAAAGACTTTAAGTCGCCATGTTTAAAATTACAAACTCATCAACCAACAAGAGGCACTTGCTTACTTCACAGTATTTTTGAAAGCACCTGTAGGATTTTACAATTATTTAACCCTTTAGGCCTCTGGGGCTTTCTCATTAAGATAACTATCATGTCTAGTAACACAAGATCATTAGACTTTTTAATTCTCAAACATTTGTATTAATAGCATTTTCCATTATAGAAACTTAAAGTCTGGTAGCACATCACATCCTGACAGTCCTTCTAATATAATCCAAATAGCCTGCTTAGTTGGTGTCTCTATAAGATGAGAGACATAGGTCCTTCGATTTTTTCAGTTGGGCCCAAACTGGAGAAACCAAAGTCCAGGATTTACTGGAAATTTTAGAGACCAGATTGTTTGAAACTTTGATTTTTTGAATGCCTGTCAAGAATGCCAAGAAGGCTCAAAATCCAAAATATCTGGTTGAACTAAGATTCCTTAAAATCATGACATAACATAGACCAAATTTGATCATTGTTACAAGGTGACTATTCAAATCTTTGAAAAGAAGCACATATTTAAATAACCCATAGCTCTTAATAAAAATTCAGCTGTTTTTGAACAATTAGAATTTAACAGACATCAAGAGCACATAATAGATTACTTGAACACATTGCTTTAACAGAGCATCAGAGTTTAATTCTATGTCAAAGAGAAATTGAGCTTCCTGTGATCTTTTGCTGTGAGGTTTCCTTCCTTTACCTTCTTTCATATTGGTGACCGTGTTTCTGTGTTTCTGTGTGTAACACATCGTTAAGCATCTTTGGCAGGGCAGGATGAGTGGCAACAAATTCTTTCAGTTTCTGTTTGCTATGAAAAGTCTGAATTTCACCTTCATTCACAAATGAGAGCTTTGCAGGATATAGTATTCTGGGCTGGCAGTTTTTCTCTCTTAATACCTGGGCTATGTCTCGCCATTCCCTTCTAGCTTGTAGGGTTTCTGATGAGAAGTCTGCTGTGAGTCTAATTGGAGATCCTCTAAGAGTAATCTGACGTTTCTCTCTTGCACATTTTAGGATCTTTTCTTTATGTTTCACTGTGGTGAGTGTGATTACAACATGTCGTGGTGAGGATCTCTTTTGGTCATGTTTATTAGGGGTTCTATAAGCTTCCTGTACTAAGATGCCTCTGTCCTTCTCCAAACCTGGGAAATTTTGTGCTAGTATCTCCCTGAAAATGCCTTCTAATCCTTTCTCCCTCTGCATGCCTTCAGGAACTCCTAGAACCCGAATGTTGGTTTTTTTAATAGTATCCTGTAGATTCCTGACAATATTTTTCAGATTTCTGATTTCTTCTTCTTTTCTTTGGTTTGCCTGTTTCCTTTCCTGTTCTCCGTCTTCTAAGTCTGATATTCTCTCTTCTGCTTCGCCCATTCTGTTTTTAAGGCTCTCTAATGTGTTTGTCTTTTGATCTATTGAATTCTTCATTTCATTATGATTTCTCGTCACTATCACAGTTTCTTGTTCCACTAGTTGCTTCATTTCATTTTGATTCCTCCTTAATATTTCATTTTCATGAGAGAGATTTTCTATCTTGTCCATTAAGGATTTCTGTAGTTCAAGAATTTGTTTTTGAGAACTTCTTAATGTTCTTATCAATTTTTTGAGATTCGCTTTTTGCATTTCTTCAATCTCATTGTCTTCATAATCTTGAATTGGGGTGTCTTTTTCATTTGTAGGCGTCATAGTGTCATCCTTGTTCCCGTTAGCTTGGTTTTTGTGTTTGTTGTTTGGCATGTTGGAGATATTTGGTTTCTTCACTGTGGTGTTTTTTCTTTACACTATGGCTCTATATTAAGTGGACTGTCTGCTTTCAGTGGAGTCTTAGAGGCTTGAGATGAGTGTGGACTGAGAGCTGTGTTTGGTTCCTCAGGGTTGAGGGTGTGTCAAAGATGACACTCCCAGGTTAGGTGTGGTAAATGTCTCTTTCTTTTTTTTTGATTCAAAAGGGAAGTAATTCTGCACAGCTGAACGTAATTGGAGGTAGTTAGCAGGCGAATGATATACCCACAGGAGCCAGAGATCGGAAGCTCTTTCCCAAGGACCACACAGGAAATGTGTGCTGCCCTCAGTGTGGGCTCCAATTCTCCTGCAGTCTCCCACTGGGTTGCCAAGTTAGATGCTAACCTCCTGTTATTTCACCCCTCCCCCCAGAGTCAGGTGTTTCTGCTAGGCTCAGGGCCGGTACAGACCTGAGGTCGCACTGCTTATGACGTATGTCCAAAATGGCACCTGCTCTGTCTTGCTCACCTTTGAGAGGTGAGCGGAGAGAGAGAAACTTGTGTCCGTATCGGTCACTTTTTTTATTTTTTTCCTCTCTCTCTTCTCGTTATCCTGGTGAATTTTTCCCCACGGAGTTTCAAGCCTCGTTCCCTCTAGCCTCCTCTTTCCACTTGCCTGCTGGTGTCTCGGGCTATTGAGGTTCGGCTCACCTCACGTTCCAGCGCCGGAGTGTTGAGTCTGCCGCTGATGTCCCGAACTTGGGCTCCCATGCTCTCCACGCAGGTACACTGTGAATCATTAGTTCTGGAACTGTTTCCTCTGCTGTTTCATCCCCTACACTTCCTTGACCCTGCAGTATCTCCACTTCTATTAAACTGTCTCTCCCCGGGACTAACAGTGTGCTCCCTGACTATTCCGCCATCTTGCCACGCTCCTAATTTCCTATCCGGACTTTAATCTTTAGAATGTTTTTTATCGGGAACATTTCATTTTGACCTTGGATATAGTATTTGGTTCCACATGGAGACACCAGCTCTATATATTCGTATTTTCTAGGGAGAAAGCTAGAGTAATTTCGGCAAACAAACATGATATTTCTGCTTGTATCGATGATATTTTATGCACTTGCCTAACGAAAAGACTTTGCTTTTCTCCAAAACCATTTTCTGTGATTTTCTCGGTCCATTGCATACGAATTCCACACCAGTTTGTCCGGATATAACTGGATGAAACCAAAAATATCCAGTTGTGCATTGGCTAACTCAATCCGAAATATTGTGAAAGCCTCTGAGTTTGTGTTTTCTGGATATTATCGATGGACTTTATTGTTTTGAATATTTTTATCAGGGAACACTTAATTTTGTGCTTGGAATAACTAATTTGTTCCACATGTAGACACCAGCTCTACACATTCCTATTTTCTAGGGAGAAAGCTAGAGGAGCTGAGACAAACAAACATGATATTTCCGTTTCTATAGATGACATTTTATGCACTTGCCTAATGAAAAGACTTTGCTTTTCTAAAAAACCATTTTTACTGTGATTTTCTCGGTCCATTGCATCCGAATTCCACACCAGTTTGTCCGGATATGAATGGATGAAACCAGAAATATCCGGTTTTGTTTTATCTAACGCAATCCCAGATATTGCTACAGTCTCTGTGTTTGTGTTTCTGGATATTATCAACCGACTTTATTTTTTTTGAATGTTTTTTATCGGGGAACATTTTATTTTGAGCTTGGATACAGTAATTGGTTCCTCCTGGAGACACCAGCTGAACATATTCGTATTTTCTAGGGAGAAAGCTACAGGAACTGCGGCAAAAAACATGATATTTCTGTTTGTATAGATGACATTTGATGCACTTGCCTAACGAAACGACTTTGCTTTTCTGCAAAACCATTTTTACTCTGATTTTTTCGGTTCATTGCATACGAATTCCACACGACTTTTTCGTGATATGACTGGATGAAACCAGAAATATCCAGTTGAGTTTTGGCTAACTGAATCCGAAATATTGTGAAAGCCTCTGTGTTTGTGTTTTCTGGATATTATCGATGGACTTTATTGTTTTGAATGTTTTTATCAGGGAACATTTAATTTTGTACCATAGAAACTCTAATTGCTTCCACATGGAGACAGCAGCTCTACACATTCGTATTTTCTAGGAAGAAAGCTGGAGGAACTGTGGCAAACAAACATGATATTTCTGTTTGTATAGATGACATTTGATGCACTTGCCTAACGAAATACTTTGCTTTTCTCCAAAACCATTTGTTCTGTGATTTTCTCGGTCTATTCATACGAATTCCACACCAGTTTGCCCAGATTTGACCGGATGAAAACAGAAATATCCGGTTGTGGTTGGCTAACTCAATCCGAAATATTGTGAAAGCCTCTGTGTTTGTATTTTCTTGATAGTATCGATGGACATTATTGTTTTGATTGTTTGTTCAGGGACCATTTAATTTTATGTTTGGAATAACTAATTGGTTCTACATGGAGACATCAGCTCTACAAATTCTTATTTCCTTTGGAGAAAGCTAGAGAAACTGCGATAAACAAACATGATATTTCTGTTAGTGTCGATGACATTTTATGCACTTGCCTAATGAAAAGACTTTGCTTTTCTCCAAAACCATTTGTACTGTGATTTTCTCGGTCCATTGCATACGAATTCCACACCAGTTTGTCCGGATATGACTGGAGGAAACCGGAAATATCTGGTTTTGTTTTGGCTAACTCAATCCCAGAAATTGCTACATACTCTGTGTTTGTGCATTCCTGATATTATCCACGGACTTTATTGTTTTGAATGTTTTTTTATCGGGGAACATTTAATTTTCTGCTTGGAAACACTAATTGTTTCCACATGGAGACACCAACTCTACACATTCGTATTTTCTAGGGAGAAAGCTAGAGGAACTATGCCAAACAAACATGATCTTTCTGTTTGTATAGATGACATTTGATGCACTTGCCTAACGTAAAGACTTTGCTTTTCTCCAAAACCATTTGTACTGCGATTTTCTCGGTCCATTGCATAAGAATTCCACACCAGTATAACCGGACATGACTGGATGAAACCGGAAATATCTGGTTTTGTTTTGGCTAACTCAATCCCAGATATTGTTACCGCCTCTGTGTTTGTGTATTTCAGATATTATCCACAGACTTTATTGTTTTGAATGTTTTTTATCAGGGAACATTTAATTTTCTCCTTCGAATCACTACTTGGTTCCACATGGAGACACCAGCTCTACACATTGGTATTTTCTCGGGAGAAAATAGAGGAACTGCGGTAAACAAACATGATATTTCTGTTTGTATAGATGACATTTTATGCACTTGCCTAACGAAACGACTTTGCTTTTCTGCAAAACCATTTTTACTCTGATTTTTTCGGTTCATTGCCTACGAATTCCACACGACTTTTTCGTGATATGACTGGATGAAACCAGAAATATCCAGTTGAGTTTTGGCTAACTGAATCCGAAATATTGTGAAAGCCTCTGTGTTTGTGTTTTCTGGATATTATCGATGGACTTTATTGTTTTGAATGTTTTTATCAGGGAACATTTCATTTTGTACCATAGAAAATCTAATTGCTTCCACATGGAGACACCAGCTCTACACATTCGTATTTTCTAGGGAGAAAGCTGGAGGAACTGCGGCAAAAAACATGATATTTCTGTTTGTATAGATGACATTTTATGCACTTGCTTAACGAAACGACTTTGCTTTTCTGCAAAACCATTTTTACTCTGATTTTTTCGGTTCATTGCATACGAATTCCACACGACTTTTTCGTGATATGACTGGATGTAACCAGAAATATCCAGTTGAGTTTTGGCTAACTGAATCCGAAATATTGTGAAAGCCTCTGTGTTTGTGTTTTCTGGATATTATCGATGGACTTTATTGTTTTGAATGTTTTTATCAGGGAACATTTCATTTTGTACCATAGAAACTCTAATTGCTTCCACATGGAGACACCAGCTCTACACATTCGTATATTCTAGGGAGAAAGCTGGAGGAACTGTGGCAAACAAACATGATGTTTCTGTTTGTATAGATGACATTTGATGCACTTGGCTAACGAAAAGACTTTGCTTTTCTCCAAAACCATTTGTACAGTGATTTTCTCGGTCCATTGCATACGAATTCCACACTAGTTTCTCCGGATATGACTGGATGAAACCAGAAATATCCGGTTGTGCTTGGCTAACTCAATCCGAAATATTGTGAAAGCCTCTGTGTTTGTATTTTCTTGATAGTATCTACGGACCTTATTGTTTTGAATGTTTTTTATCAGGGAACATTTAATTTTCTGCTTGGAAACAGTAATTCGTTCCACAGGGAGACACCAGCTCTACACATTCCTATTTTCTAGGGAGAAAACTAGAGGAACTGCGGGAAACAAATATGATCTTTCTGTTTGTATAGATGACATTTGATGCACTTGCCTAACGAAAAGACTTTGCTTTTCTCCAAAACCATTATTCCTTTGATTTTTCGGTCCATTGAATACGAATTCCACACCAGTTTCTCCGGATATGACTGGATGAAACCGGAAATATCTGCTTTTCTTTTGGCTAACTCAATCCCAGAAATTGCTACAGCCTCTGTGTTTGTGCATTCCTGATATTATCTAAGGACCTTATTGTTTTGAATGTTTTTTATCAGGGAACATTTAATTTTCTGCTTGGAAACACTAATTGGTTCCACATGGAGACACCAGCTCTACACATTCCTATTTTCTAGGGAGAAAACTAGAGGAACTGCGGGAAACAAATATGATCTTTCTGTTTGTATAGATGACATTTGATGCACTTGCCTAACGAAAAGACTTTGCTTTTCTCCAAAACCATTTTTACTGTGATTTTCTCATTCCATTGCATACGAATTCCACACCAGTTTGTCCGGATATGACTGGATGAAACCGGTAATATCTGGTTGATTTTTACCTAACTCAATCCCAGATATTTTTACCGCCTCTGTGTTTGTGTATTCCTGATATTATCCATGGACTTTATTGTTTTGAATGTTTTTTTTTCAGGAAACATTTAATTTTCTGCTTCGAAACAGTAATTGGTTCCACATGGAGACACCAGCTCTACACATTCGTATTTTCTAGGGAGAAAGCTAGAGGAACTGCGGGAAACAAACATGATCTTTCTGTTTGTATAGATGACATTTGATGCACTTGCCTAAGGAAAAGACGTTGCTTTTCTCCAAAACCATTTCTACTGTGATTTTCTCGGTCCATTGCAAACGAATTCCACACCACTTTGTCCGTATATGCCTGGATGAAACGGGAAATATCTGTTTTTGTTTTGGTCAACTCAATCCCAGATATTGTTACCGCCTCTGTGTTTGTGTATTCCTGATATTATCCACATACTTTATTGTTTTGAATGTTTTTTATCAGGGAACATTTAATTTTCTGCTTGGAAACAGTAATTGGTTCCACATGGAGACACCAGCTCTACACATTCGTATTTTCTAGGGAGAAAGCTAGAGGAACTGCGCCAAACAAACATGATGTTTCTGTTTGTATAGATGATATTTTATGCACTTGCCTAACGTAAAGACTTTGCTTTTCTCCAAAACCATTTTTACTGTGATTTTCTCATTCCATTGCATACGAATTCCACACCAGTTTGTCCGGATATGACTGGATGAAACCGGAAATATCTGGTTGATTTTTACCTAACTCAATCCCAGATATTTTTACCGCCTCTGTGTTTGTGTATTCCTGATATTATCCATGGACTTTATTGTTTTGAATGTTTTTATCAGGGAACATTTAATTTTCTGCTTGGAAACACTAATTGTTTCCACATGGACACACCAGCTCTACACATTCGTATTTTCTAGGGAGAAAGCTAGAGGAACTTCGGGAAACAAACATGATCTTTCTGTTTGTATAGATGACATTTGATGCACTTGCCTAACGTAAAGACTTTGCTTTTCTCCAAAACCATTTCTACTGTGATTTTCTCGGTCCATTGCAAACGAATTCCACACCAGTTTCTCCGTATATGCCTGGATGAAACGGGAAATATCTGTTTTTGTTTTGGTCAACTGAATCCCAGATATTGCTACAGCCTCTGTTTATTTTTTCTGGATATTATCCACAGACTTTATTATTTAGAATGTTTTTTATCGGGGAACATTTTATTTTTAGCTTGGATATAGTAATTGTTTCCACATGAAGACACCATCTCTACATATTCATATTTTTAGGGAAAAGCTAGAGGAACTGCGACAAACAAACATGATATTTCTGTTAGTATAGATGACATTTTATTCAATTGCCTAATGAAAGACATTGCTTTTCTCCAAAACCATTTTTACTGTTATTTTCTCGGTACATTGCATACGAATTCTACACCAGTTTCTCCAGATATGACTGGATGAAACCAGAAATATCCGGTTGATTTTTGGCTAACACAATCCCAAATATTGTTACCGCCTCTGTGTTTGTGTATTCCTAATATTATCCACGGACTTTATTGTTTTGAATGTTTTTTATCAGGGAACATTTAATTTTCTGCTTGGAAACACTAATTGGTTCCACATGGAGACACCATCTCTACACATTCCTATTTTCTAGGGAGAAAACTAGAGGAACTGCGGGAAACAAATATGATCTTTCTGTTTGTATAGATGACATTTGATGCACTTGCCTAACGAAAAGACTTTGCTTTTCTCCAAAACCATTATTCCTTTGATTTTCTCGGTCCATTGAATACGAATTCCACACCAGTTTCTCCGGATATGACTGGATGAAACCGGAAATATCTGGTTTTCTTTTGGCTAACTCAATCCCAGAAATTGCTACATCCTCTGTGTTTGTGCATTCCTGATATTATCTACGGACCTTATTGTTTTGAATGTTTTTTATCAGGGAACATTTAATTTTCTGCTTGAAAACAGTAATTGGTTCCACATGGAGACACCAGCTCTACACATTCGTATTTTCTAGGGAGAAAGCTAGAGGAACTGCGCCAAACAAACATGATGTTTCTGTTTGTATAGATGATATTTTATGCACTTGCCTAACGTAAAGACTTTGCTTTTCTCCAAAACCATTTTTACTGTGATTTTCTCATTCCATTGCATACGAATTCCACACCAGTTTGTCCGGATATGACTGGATGAAACCGGAACTATCTGGTTGATTTTTACCTAACTCAATCCCAGATATTTTTACCGCCTCTGTGTTTGTGTATTCCTGATATTTTCCATGGACTTTATTGTTTTGAATGTTTTTTTTTCAGGAAACATTTAATTTTCTGCTTGGAAACAGTAATTGGTTCCACATGGAGACACCAGCTCTACACATTCGTATTTTCTAGGGAGAAAGCTAGAGGAACTGCGGGAAACAAACATGATCTTTCTGTTTGTATAGATGACATTTGATGCACTTGCCTAAGGAAAAGACGTTGCTTTTCTCCAAAACCATTTCTACTGTGATTTTCTCGGTCCATTGCAAACGAATTCCACACCACTTTGTCCGTATATGCCTGGATGAAACGGGAAATATCTGTTTTTGTTTTGGTCAACTGAATCCCAGATATTGCTACAGCCTCTGTTTATTTTTTCTGGATATTATCCACAGACTTTATTGTTTAGAATGTTTTTTATCGGGGAACATTTAATTTTTAGCTTGGATATAGTAATTGTTTCCACCTGAAGACACCATCTCTACATATTCATATTTTTAGGGAGAAAGCTAGAGGAACTGCGACAAACAAACATGATATTTCTGTTAGTATAGATGACATTTTATGCAATTGCCTAATGAAAGACATTGCTTTTCTCCAAAACCATTTTTACTGTTATTTTCTCGGTACATTGCATACGAATTCTACACCAGTTTCTCCGGATATGACTGGATGAAACCGGAAATACCCGGTTGATTTTTGCCTAACTCAATCCCAGATATTGTTACCGCCTCTGTGTTTGTGTATTCCTGATATTATCCACATACTTTATTGTTTTGAATGTTTTTTATCAGGGAACATTTAATTTTCTGCTTGGAAACAGTAATTGGTTCCACATGGAGACACCAGCTCTACACATTGGTATTTTCTAGGGAGAAAGCTAGAGGAACTGCGGCAAACAAACATGATGTTTCTGTTTGTATAGATGACATTTTATGCACTTGCATAACGTAAAGACTTTGCTTTTCTCCAAAACCATTTTTACTGTGATTTTCTCATTCCATTGCATACGAATTCCACACCAGTTTGTCCGGATATGACTGGATGAAACCGGAAATATCTGGTTGATTTTTACCTAACTCAATCCCAGATATTTTTACCGCCTCTGTGTTTGTGTATTCCTGATATTATCCATGGACTTTATTGTTTTGAATGTTTTTATCAGGGAACATTTAATTTTCTGCTTGGAAACACTAATTGTTTCCACATGGACACACCAGCTCTACACATTCGTATTTTCTAGGGAGAAAGCTAGAGGAACTTCGGGAAACAAACATGATCTTTCTGTTTGTATAGATGACATTTGATGCACTTGCCTAACGAAAAGACTTTGCTTTTCTCCAAAACCATTTCTACTGTGATTTTCTCGGTCCATTGCAAACGAATTCCACACCACTTTGTCCGTATATGCCTGGATGAAACGGGAAATATCTGTTTTTGTTTTGGTCAACTGAATCCCAGATATTGCTACAGCCTCTGTTTATTTTTTCTGGATATTATCCACAGACTTTATTATTTAGAATGTTTTTTATCGGGGAACATTTTATTTTTAGCTTGGATATAGTAATTGTTTCCACATGAAGACACCATCTCTACATATTCTTATTTTTAGGGAAAAGCTAGAGGAACTGCGACAAACAAACATGATATTTCTGTTAGTATAGATGACATTTGATGCACTTGCCTAACGAAAGACATTGCTTTTCTCCAAAACCATTTTTACTGTTATTTTCTCGGTACATTGCATACGAATTCTACACCAGTTTCTCCAGATATGACTGGATGAAACCAGAAATATCCGGTTGATTTTTGGCTAACACAATCCCAAATATTGTTACCGCCTCTGTGTTTGTGTATTCCTAATATTATCCACGGACTTTATTGTTTTGAATGTTTTTTATCAGGGAACATTTAATTTTCTGCTTGGAAACACTAATTGGTTCCACATGGAGACACCAGCTCTACACATTCGTATTTTCTAGGGAGAAAGCTAGAGGAACTGCGGCAAACAAACATGATATTTCTGTTTGTATAGATGACATTTGATGCACTTGGCTAACGAAAAGACTTTGCTTTTCTCCAAAACCATTTCTACTGTGAGTTTCTCGGTCCATTGCATATGAATTCCACACCAGTTTGTCCGGATATGACTGGATGAAACCGGAATATCCGGTTGATTTTTGCCTAACTCAACACCAGATATTGTTACCGCCTCTGAGTTTGTTTATTCCCGATATTATCCACGGACTTTATTGTTTTGAATTTTTTTTTCAGGAAACATTTAATTTTCTGCTTGGAAACACTAATTGTTTATGGACACACTAGTTCAACACATTCGTATTTTCTTGGGAGAAAGCTAGAGGAACTGCGACAATCAAACATGGTATTTTTGTTTGTATAGATGACATTTTATGCACTTGCCTAACGTAAAGAGTTTGCTTTTCTCCAAAACCATTTGTACTGTGATTTTCTGGTCCATTGCATCCGGATATGACTGGATGAAACCGCAAATATCCGGTTGATTTTTGGCCAACACAATCCCAAATATTGTTACCGCTTTGTGTTTGTGTATTCCTAATATTATCCACGGACTTTATTGTTTTGAATGTTTTTTATCAGGGAACATTTAATTTTCTGCTTTGAAACACTAATTGGTTCCACATGGAGACACCAGCACTACACATTCGTATTTTCTAGGGAGAAAGCTAGAGGAACTGCGACAAACAAACATGATCTTTGTGTTTGTATAGATGACATTGGATGCACTTGCCTAACGAAAAGACTTTGCTTTTCTCCAAAACCATTTTTAGGGTGATTTTTCTGGTCCATTGCATACGAATTCCACACCAGTTTGTCAGGATATGACTGGATTAAACCAGAAATATCCGGTTGAATTTTACCTAACTCATTCCCAGATATTGTTACCGCCTCTGTGTTTGTGCATTCCTGATATTATCCATGGACTTTATTGTTTTGAATATTTTTCTTCAGGAAACATTTAATTTTCTGCTTGCAAACACTAATTCTTTCCACATGGAGACACCAGCTCTACACATTCATATTTTCTAGGAAGAAAGCTAGAGGAACTGTTGCAAACAAACATGATATTTCTGTTTGTATAGATGGCATTTGATGCACTTGCCTAACGAAAAGAATTTGCTTTTCTCCAAAACCATTTCTACTGTAATTTTCTCGGTCCATTGCATACGAATTCCACACCAGTTTGTCCGGATATGACTGGATGAAACCGGAAATATCCGGTTGATTTTTGCCTACACAATCCCAAATATTTTACGGCCTCTGTGTTTGTGTATGCCTGATATTATCCACGGACTTTATTGTTTTGAATGCTTTTTATCAGGGAACATTTAATTTTCTGCTTGGAAACACTAATTCTTTCCACATGGAGACACCGGCTCCACACATTTGTATTTTCTAGGGAGAAAGCTAGCGGAACTGCGGCAAACAAACATGATGTTTATGTTTGTGTAGATGACATTTGATGCATTTGCCTAAGGAAAACACTCTGCGTTTCTCCAAAACGATTCGTACTGTGATTTTCTCGGTCCATTGCATACGAATTCCACACCACTTTGTCCGTATATGCCTGGATGGAACCGGAAATATCCGGTTTTTTTTGGCTAACTCAATCCCAGATATTGCTACAGGCTCTGTTTGTTTTTTTCTGGATATTATCCACAGACTTTATTGTATAGTTTTTTTTTTATCGGGGAATATTTTATTTTTAGCTTGGATATAGTAATTGGTTCCACGTGAAGTCACCATCTCTACATATTCATATTTTCTAGGGAGAAACCTAGAGGAACTGCGATAAACAAACATGATATTTCTGTTTGTATAAATGACATTTTATGCAATTGCCTAACGTAAAGACTTTGCTTTTCTCCAAAACTTTTTGTACTGTGATGTTCTCGGTACATTGCATACGAACTCCACACCAGTTTGTCCGGATATGACTGTAGGAAACCAGAAATATCCTGTTGTGTTTTGGGACTCAATCCTATATATTGCTACAGACTCTGTGTTTGTGTATTCCAGATATTATCCACAGACTTTATTGTTTAAATGTTTTTTATCAGGGAACATTTAATTTTCTGCTTGGAAACACTAATTGGTTCCACATGGACACACCAGCTCTACACATTCGTATTTTCTAGGGAGAAAGCTAGAGGAACTGCGGCAAACAAACATGATTTTTCTGTTTGTTTAGATGACATTTTATGCATTTGCCTAACGAAAAGACTTTGCTATTTTCCAAAACAATTTTTACTGTGATTTTCTGGTCCATTGATAAAATTCCAGAACAGTTTGTCCGGATATGACTGGATGAAACCGGAAATATCTGGTTTTGTTTTGCCTAACTCAATCCCAGATATTGTTACCGCCTCTGTGTTTGTGTATTCCTGATATTATCCATGGACTTTATTGTATTGAATGTTTTATTCAGGAAACATTTAATTTTCTGCTTGGAAACACGAATTGGTTCCACATGGAGACACCAGCTCTACACATTCATATTTTCTAGGGAGAAAGCTAGAGGAACTGCTACAAACAAACATGATATTCCTGTTTGTATAGATGACATTTGATGCACTTGCCTAACGAAAATACTTGTTTTTCTCCAAAACCATTTCTGCTGTGATGTTCTCGGTCCATTGCATACGAATTCCACACCAGTTTGTCCGGATATGACTGGATGAAAACGGAAATTTCTGGTTTCGTTTTGGCTAACTGAATCCCAGATATTGCTACAGCCTCTGTGTTTGTTTTTACTGGATACAATCCATGGACTTCATTGTTTTAAATGCTTTTTTTCAGGGAACATTTTATTTTGAGCTTGGATACAGTAATTGGCTCCACATGGAGACACCAGCTCTACATATTCATATTTTCTAGGGAGAAAGCTAGAGGAACTCTGACATACAAACATGATCTTTCTGTTTGTATAGATGACATTTGATGCAGTTGCCTAACGAAAACACTTTGCTTTTCTGCAAATCAATTTTACTGTGATTATCTCGGTGCATTGCATACGAATTCCACACCAGTTTGTCAGGATATGACTGGAAGAAACCAGAAATATCCGGTTTTGTTTTGGCTAACTCAATCCCAGATATTGCTGCAGCCTCTGTGTTTTTGTTTTCTAGATATTATCAACGGACTTTATTGTTTTCAATGTTTTTTATAGGAGAACATTTAATTTTGTGCTGCGAAACACTAATTGGTTCCATATGGAGACACCAGCTCTATGTATTCGTATTTTCTAGGGAGAAAGCTAGAATTAATGCGGAAAACAAACATGATATTTCTGTTTGTATAGATGACATATTATGCACTTGCCTAACAAAAAGACTTTGTTTTTCTCCAAAACCATTTTTACTGTGATTTTTTTGGTTCATTGCACATGAACTCCACACCACTTTGTCCGGATATGACTGGATGAAACCAGAAATAACCGGTTTTGTTTTGCTTAACTCAATCCTAGATATTGCTACAGCCTCTGTGTTTGTGTATTCTAGATATTATCCACGGACTTTATTGTTTTGAATGTTTTTATCAGGTCACATTTCATTTTGTGCTTGGAATCACTAATTCATTCCACCTGGAGACATTCGTATTTTCTAGGGAGAAAGCTAGAGTACCTG
This sequence comes from Lepus europaeus, assembly GCF_033115175.1. Classification (NCBI taxonomy): domain Eukaryota; kingdom Metazoa; phylum Chordata; class Mammalia; order Lagomorpha; family Leporidae; genus Lepus; species Lepus europaeus. The sequence continues at coordinate 1,059,341 of NW_026909547.1, read as the reverse complement.
CTGCAAACAAACATGATATTTCTGTTTGTATCGATGACATTTTATGCACTTTCCTAAAGAAAATACTTTGCTTTTCTCCAAAACCATTTTTGCTGTGATTTTCTCAGTCCATTGCATACGAATTCCACACCAGTTTGTCCGGATATTACTGGATGATACCAGAAATATCCATTTCTGTTTTTGCTAACTCAATGCGAAATATTGTGAAAGCTTCTGTGTTTGTGTTTTCTGGATATTATCGATGGACTTTATTGTTTTGAATGTTTTTATCAGGGAACATTTCATTTTGTGCCGTAGAAACACTAATTGGTTCATCATGCGGACACTAGCTCTACACATTCATATTGTCTAGGGAGAAAGGTAGAGGCAATGCGGCACACAAACATGATATTTCTCTTTGTATTGATGACATTTGATGCACTTGCCTAACGAAAAGACTTTGCTTTTCTCCAAAACCATTTGTACTGTGATTTTCTCGGTCCATTGCATACGAATTCCACACCATTATGCCCAGATATGACTGGATGAATACAGAAATATCCGATTATGTTTTATCTAACTCAACCCGAAATATTGTGAAAGCTTCTGTGTTTGTGATTTCTGGATATTATCGATGGGCTTTATTGTTTTGAATGTTTTTATCAGGGAACATTTAATTTTGTACCGTGGAAACACTAATTGGTTCACAATGGGAAAACCAGCTCTACACATTCGTATTTTCTAGGGAGAAAGCTAGAGGAACTGTGGCAAACAAACATGATATTTCTGTTTGTATCGATGATATTTTATGCACTTGCCTAACGAAAAGACTTTGCTATTCTCCAAAACCATTTTTACTGTTATTTTCTCTGTCCATTGCATACGAATTCCACACCAGTTTGTCCGGATAAGACTGGATGAAACCAGAGATATCTGGTTGTGTTTAGGCTAACTCAATGCGAAATATTGTGAAAGCCTCTGTGTTTGTGTTTTCTGGATATTATCGATGGACTTTATTGTTTTGAATGTTTTTATCAGGGAACATTTAATTTTGTGCTTGTAATCAGCAGTTGGTTCCAAATGGAGACACCAGCTCTACAAATTCGTATTTTCTAGGTAAAAAGCTAGAGGAACTGTGGCAAACGTACATGATATTTCTGTTCATATAGATGACATTTTATTCACTTGCCTAATGAAAAGACTTTGCTTTTCTCCAAAACCATTTTTCTGTGATTTTTCGGTACACTTCATATGAATTCCACCAAAGTTTGTCCGGATATGACTGGATGAAACTGGAAATATCTGGTTTTGTTTTGTCTAACTCAATCCCAGATATTGCTACAGTCTCTGTGTTTGTGTATTCCTGATATTATCCACGGACATTATTGTTTTGAACGCTTTTTATCAGGGAACATTTAATTTTGAGCTTGGAAACACTAATTGGTTCATCATGGGGACACCAGCTCTACACATTCGTATTTTCTAGGGAGAAAGCTAGAGGAAATGCGGCAAACAAACATGATATTTCTGTTTGTATAGATGACATTTGATGCAATTGCCTAACGAAAAGACTTTGCTATTCTCCAAAACCATTTTTACTGTTATTTTCTCGGTCCATTGCATACGAATTCCACACTAGTTTGTCCGGATATGACTGGATGAAACCGGAAATATCTGGTTTTGTTTTGGCTAACTCAAACCCAAAAATTGCTACAGTGTCTATGTTTGCGTATTCCTGATACTATCCATGGACTTTATTGTTTTGAATGTTTCTTATCGGGGAATATTTAATTTTGGGATTGGAATCACTAATTGGTTCCTCATGGGGACACCAGCTCTACACATTTGTATTTTCTAGTGAGAAAGCTAGAGGAACTGCGGCAAACAAACATGATATTTCTGTTAGTATAAATGACATTTTATTCACTTGCCTAACGAAAAGACTTTGCTATTCTCCAAAACTATTTTTACTGTGATTTTCTCAGTCCATTGCATACGGATTCCAAACCACTTTGACCGGATATGACTGGATGAAACGAGAAATATCCGGTTTTTTTTTGGCTAACTAAATCCGAAATATTGTGAAAGCCTCTGTGTTTGTGCTTTTTGGATATTATCAACGGACTTTAGTTTTTTGAATGTTTTTTATCAGGGAACATTTAATTTTCAGCTTGGAAACACTAATTGGTTCCACATGCAGACAGCAGGTGAACATATTCGTATTTTCTAGGCAGAAAGCTAGAGGAACTGTGGCAAACAAACATGATATTTCTGTTTGTATAGATGACATTTGATGCACTTGCCTAACGAAAAGACTATGCTTTTCTCCAAAACCATTTTTACTGTTATTTTCTCGGTCCATTGCATACTAATTCCAGAACAGTTTGTCCGGATATGACTGGATGAAACCGAAAATATCCGGTTGATTTTTGGCTAACAGAATCCCAAATATTGTTACCGCCTCTGTGTTTGTGTATGCCTGATATTATCCACGGACTTTATTGTTTTGAATGTTTTTTTATCAGGGAACATTTAGTAGTCTGCTAGGAAACACTAATTCTTTCCACATGTAGACACCAGCTCCACACATTTGTATTTCCATGGAGAAATCTAGCGGAACTGAGGCAAAAAAACATTATATTTATGTTTGTGTAGATGACATTTGATGCATTTGCCTGACGAAAACACTCTACTTTTATCCAAAACCATTTCTACTGTGATTTTCTCGGTCCATTGCGTACGAATACCACACCACTTTGTCCGTATATGCCTGGATGAAACCGGAAATATCTGGTTTTGTTTTGGCTAACTCAATCCCAGATATCGTTACCGCCTCTGTGTTTGTGTATTCCAGATATTATCCACAGACTTTATTGTTTTGAATGTTTTTTATCAGGAAACATTTAATTTTCGCTTGGAAACACTAATTGGTTCCACATGGAGACACCAGCTCTACACATTCGTATTTTCTAGGGAGAAAGCTAGAGGAACTGCGGCAAACAAACATGATATTTCTGTTTGTATAGATGACATTTTATGCAATTGCTTAATGAAAAGACATTGCTTTTCTCCAAAACCATTTTTACTGTGATTTTCTCGGTCCATTGCATACAAATTCCACACCAGTTTGTCCGGATATGACTGGATGCAACCGGAAATATCCGGTATTGTTTGGCTAACTCAATCCGAAATATTGTTACAGCTTCTGTGTTTGAGTATTCCTGATATTATCCACAGACTTTATTGTTTTGAATGTTTTTTATCAGGGAACATTTAATTTTCTGCTTGGAAACACTAATTGGTTCCACATGGAGACACCAGCTCTACACATTCGTATTTTCTAGGGAGAAACCAAGAGGAACTGCGGCAAACAAACATGATCTTTCTGTTTGTATAGATGACATTTGATGCACTTGCCTAACGAAAATACTTTGCTTTTCTCCAAAACTATTTCTACTGTGATTTTCTCGGTACATTGCATACGAATTCCACACCAGTTTGTCCGGATATGACTGGATGAAACCGGAAATATCTGGTTTTGTTTTGGCTAACTCAATCCCAGATATCGTTACCGCCTCTGTGTTTGTGTATTCCAGATATTATCCACAGACTTTATTGTTTTGAATGTTTTTTATCAGGGAACATTTAATTTTCTGCTTGGAAACACTAATTGGTTCCACATGGAGACACCAGCTCTACACATTCGTATTTTCTAGGGAGAAAGCTAGAGGAACTGCGGCAAACACACATGATCTTTCTGTTTGTATAGTTGACATTTGATGCACTTGCCTAACGAAAAGATTTTGCTTTTCTCCAAAACCTTTTCTACTGTGATTTACTGGTCCATTGCATACGAATTCCACACCAGTTTCTCCAGATATGACTGGATGAAACCGGAAATATCCGGTTGATTTTTGCCTAACTCAATCCCAGATATTGTTACCGCCTCTGTGTTTGTGTATTCCTGATATTATCCACGGACCTATTGTTTTGAATGTTTTTTTTTTCAGGAAACATTTAACTTTCTGCTTGGAAACACTAATTGGTTCCACATGGACACACCAACTCTACACATTCGTATTTTCTAGGGAGAAAGCTAGAGGAACTGCGGCAAACAAACATGATCTTTCTGTTTGTATAAATGAGATTTGATGTACTTGACTAACGAAATGACTTTGCTTTTCTCCAAAACCATTTCTACTGTGATTTTCTCGGTCCATTGCATACGAATTCCACACCAGTTTCCCCGGATATGACTGGATGAAACCGGAAATATCCGGTTGATTTTTGCCTAACTCAATCCCAGATATTGTTACCGCCTCTGTGTTTGTGTATTCCTGATATTATCCACGGACCTATTGTTTTCAATGTTTTTTTTTTCAGGAAACATTTAATTTTCTGCTTGGAAACACTAATTGGTTCCACATGGAGACACCAACTCTACACATTCGTATTTTCTAGGGAGAAAGCTAGAGGAACTGCGGCAAACAAACATGATCTTTCTGTTTGTATAAATGAGATTTGATGCACTTGACTAACGAAATGACTTTGCTTTTCTCCAAAACCATTTCTACTGTGATTTTTTCGGTCCATTTCATACGAATTCCACACCAGTTTATCGGGATATGACTGGATGAAACCGGAAATATCTGGTTTTGTTTTGGCTAACTCAATCCCAGATATCGTTACCGCCTCTGTGTTTGTGTATTCCAGATATTATCCACAGACTTTATTGTTTTGAATGTTTTTTATCAGGAAACATTTAATTTTCTGCTTGGAAACACTAATTGGTTCCACATGGAGACACCAGCTCTACACATTCATATTTTCTAGGGAGAAAGCTAGAGGAACTGTTGTGAAGGAACTGTTGTGTAGAGTACTACACAACTTTTTGCCCGGATATAACTGGATGAAACCAGAAATATCCGGTTGATTTTTGCCTATCTCAATCCCAGATATTCTTACCGCCTCTTTGTTTGTGTATTCCTGATATTATCCACGGACTTTATCGTTTTGAATGTTTTTTTTCAGGAAACATTTAATTTTCTGCTTGGAAACACTAATTGGTTCCACATGGAGACACCAGCTCTACACATTCCTATTTTCTAGGGAGAAAGCTAGAGGAACTGCGGCAAACAAACATGATATTTCTGTTTGTATAGATGACATTTTATGCAATTGCTTAATGAAAAGACATTGCTTTTCTCCAAAACCATTTTTACTGTGATTTTCTCGGTCCATTGCATATGAATTCCACACCAGGTTGTCCGGATATGATTGTAGGAAACCAGAAATATCCGGTTGTGTTTTGGGTAACTGAATCCGAAATATTGCTACAGCATCTGTGTTTGTTTTTTCTGGATATTATCCACGGACTTTATTGTTTTGAATTTTTTTTTCAGGAAACATTTAATTTTCTGCTTGGAAACACTAATTGGTTCCACATGGACACACCAGCTCTACACATTCGTATTTTCTAGGAAGAAAGCTGGAGGAAAAGCGGCAAACAAACATGATCTTTCTGTTTGTATAGATGACATTTGATGCACTTGCCTAACGAAAAGACTCTGCTTTTATCCAAAACCATTTCTACTGTGATTTTCTCGGTCCATTGCATAGAAATTCCACACCAGTTTGTCCGGATATGACTGGATGAAACCAGAAATATCCAGTTGTGTTTTGGGTAACTCAATCCGAAATATTGCTACGACATCTGTGTTTGTTTTTTCTGGATATTATCTACGGACTTTATTGTTTTGAATGTTTTTTATCAGGGAACATTTAATTTTCTGCTTGGAAACACTAATTGTTTCCACATGGACACACCAGCTGTACACATTCGTATTTTCTAGGAAGAAAGCTAGAGGAAAAGTGGCAAACAAACATGATATTTCTGTTTGTATAGATGACATTTGATGCACTTGCCTAACGAAAGACTTTGCTTTTCTCCAAAACCATTTTTACTGTTATTTTCTCAGTCCATTGCATACGAATTTCACACCAGTTTGTCCGCATATGACTGGATGAAACCGGAAATATCTGCTTTTGTTTTGGCTAACTCAATCCCAGATATCATTACCGCCTCTGTGTTTTTTATGTATTCCAGATACTATCCACAGACTTTATTGTTTTGAATGTATTTTTTCAGAAAACATTTAATTTTCTGCTTGGAAACACTAATTCTTTCCACATGGAGACACCAGCTCTACACATTTGTATTTTCTAGGGAGAAACCAAGAGGAACTGCGGCAAACACACATGACCTTTCTGTTTGTATAGTTGACATTTGATGCACTTGCCTAACGAAAAGATTTTGCTTTTCTCCAAAACCATTTCTACTGTGATTTTCTCGGTCCATTGCATACGAATTCCACAACAGTTTCTCCAGATATGACTGGATGAAACCGGAAATATCTGGTTTTGTTTTGGCTAACTCAATCCCAGATATTGTTACCGCCTCTGTGTTTGTGTATTCCAGATATTATCCACAGACTTTATTGTTTTGAGTGTTTTTTATCAGGAAACATTTAATTTTCTGCTTGGAAACACTAATTGGTTCCACATGGAGACACCAGCTCTACACATTCATATTTTCTAGGGAGAAAGCTAGAGGAACTTCGGCAAACAATCATGATCTTTCTGTTTGTATAGATGACATTTGATGCACTTGCCTAACGAAAACACTTTGCTTTTCTCCAAAACCATTTTTACTGTTATTTTCTCGGTCCATTGCACACGAATTTCACACCAGTTTGTCTGGATATGACTGGATGAAACCAGAAATATCTGGTTTTGTTTTGGCTAACTCAATCCCAGATATTGTTACCTCCTCTGTGTTTTTGTATTCCAGATATTATCCACATACTTTATTGTTTTGAATGTTTTTTATCAGGGGACATTTAATTTTCTGCTTGGAAACACTAATTGGTTCCACATGGAGACACCAGCTCTACACATTCGTATTTTCTAGGGAGAAAGCTAGAGGAACTGCAGCAAACAATCATGATCTTTCTGTTTGTATAGATGACATTTGATGCACTTGCCTAACGAAAGACTTTGCTTTTCTCCAAAACCATTTTTACTGTTATTTTCTCGGTCCATTGCATACGAATTCCACACCAGTTTCTCCGGATATGACTGGATGAAACCGGAAATATCCGGTATTGTTTGGCTAACTCAATCCGAAATATTGTTACAGCTTCTGTGTTTGAGTATTCCTGATATTATCCACAGACTTTATTGTTTTGAATGTTTTTTATCAGGGAACATTTAATTTTCTGCTTGGAAACACTAATTGGTTCCACATGGAGACACCAGCTCTACACATTCGTATTTTCTAGGGAGAAAGCTAGAGGAACTGCGGCAAACAAACATGATCTTTCTGTTTGTATAGTTGACTTTTGATGCATTTGCCTAACGAAAAGATTTTGCTTTTCTCCAAAACCATTTTTACTGTTATTTACTGGTCCATTGCATACGAATTCCACACCAGTTTCTCCGGATATGACTGGATGAAACAGGAAATATCCGGTTGATTTTTGCTTAGGTCAATCCCAGATATTGTTACCGCCTCTGTGTTTGTGTATTCCAGATATTATCCACAGACTTTATTGTTTTGAATGTTTTTTATCAGGGAACATTTAATTTTCTGCTTGGAAACACTAATTGTTTCCACATGGACACACCAGCTCTACACATTCGTATTTTCTAGGATGAAAGCTAGAGGAACTGCGGCAAACAAACATGATCTTTCTGTTTGTATAGATGACATTTGATGCACTTGCCTAACGAAAAGACTTTGATTTTCTCCAAAACTATTTCTACTGTGATTTTCTCGGTCCATTGCATACGAATTCCACACCAGTTTGTCCGGATATGACTGGATGAAATCAGAAATATCTGGTTTTTTTTGGCTAACTCAATCCCAGATATCGTTACCGCCTCTGTGTTTGTGTATTCCAGATATTATCCACAGACTTTATTGTTTTGAATGTTTTTTATCAGGGAACATTTAATTTTCTGCTTGGAAACACTAATTGGTTCCACATGGAGACACCACCTCTACACATTCGTATTTTCTAGGGAGAAAGCTAGAGGAACTGCGGCAAACAAACATGATATTTCTGTTTGTATAGATGACATTTTATGCAATTGCTTAATGAAAAGACATTGCTTTTCTCCAAAACCATTTTTACTGTTATTTTCTTGGTCCATTGCATACGAATTTCACAGCAGTTTGTCCGGATATGACTGGATGAAACCAGAAATATCTGGTTTTGTTTTGGCTAACTCAATCCCAGATATTGTTACCGCCTCTGTGTTTCTGAATTCCAGATATTATCCACATACTTTATTGTTTTGAATGTTTTTTATCAGGGAACATTTAATTTTCTGCTTGGAAACACTAATTGGTTCCACATGGAGACACCAGCTCTACACATTCGTATTTTCTAGGGAGAAAGCTAGAGGAACTGCGGCAAACAATCATGATCTTTCTGTTTGTATAGATGACATTTGATGCACTTGCCTAACGAAAGACTTTGCTTTTCTCCAAAACCATATTTACTGTTATTTTCTCGGTCCATTGCATACGAATTCCACAACAGTTTCTCCGGATATGACTGGATGAAACCGGAAATATCCGGTATTGTTTGGCTAACTCAATCTGAAATATTGTTACAGCTTCTGTGTTTGAGTATTCCTGATATTATCCACAGACTTTATTGTTTTGAATGTTTTTTAACAGGGAACATTTAATTTTCTGCTTGGAAACACTAATTGGTTCCACATGGAGACTCCAGCTCTACACATTCGTATTTTCTAGGGAGAAAGCTAGAGGAACTGCGGCAAACAAACATGATCTTTCTGTTTGTATAGTTGACATTTGATGCACTTGCCTAACGAAAAGATTTTGCTTTTCACCAAAACCATTTTTACTGTTATTTACTAGTCCATTGCATACGAATTCCACACCAGTTTCTCCGGATATGACTGGATGAAACTGGAAATATCCGGTTGATTTTGCTTTACTCAATCCCAAATATTGTTACCGCCTCTGTGTTTGTGTAGTCCAGATATTATCCACGGACTTTATTGTTTTGAATGTTTTTTATCAGGGAACATTAAATTTTCTGCTTGGAAACATTAATTGTTTCCACATGGACACACCAGCTCTACACATTCGTATTTTCTAGGAAGAAAGCTGGAGGAAAAGCGGCAAACAAACATGATATTTCTGTTTGTATAGATGACATTTGATGCACTTGCCTAACGAAAATACTTTGCTTTTCTCCAAAACCATTTCTACTGTGATTTTCTTGGTCCATTGCATACGAATTCCACACCAGTTTGTCCGCATATGACTGGATGAAACCGGAAATATCCGGTTTTGTTTTGGCTAACTCAATCCCAGATATCGTTACCGCCTCTGTGTTTGTGTATTCCTGATATTATCCACGGACTTTATTGTTTTGAATGTTTTTTATCAGGGAACATTTAATTTTCTGCTTGGAAACAGTAATTGGTTCCACATGGAGACACCAGCTCTACACATTCGTATTTTCTAGGGAGAAAGCTAGAGGAACTGCGGCAAACACACATGATCTTTCTGTTTGTATAGTTGACATTTGATGCACTTGCCTAACGAAAAGATTTTGCTTTTCTCCAAAACCATTTTTACTGTTATTTACGGCTCCATTGCATAGGAATTCCACACCAGTTTGTCCGGATATGACTGGATGAAACCGGAAATATCCGGTTGATTTTTGCCTAACTCAATCCCAGATATTGTTACCGCCTCTGTGTTTGTGTAGTCCAGATATTATCCACGGTCCTATTGTTTTGAATGTTTTTTATCAGGGAACATTTAATTTTCTGCTTGGAAACACTAATTGTTTCCACATGGAGACACCAGCTCTACACATTCGTATTTTCTCGGATGAAAGCTAGAGGAACTTCGGCAAACAAACATGATCTTTCTGTTTGTATAAATGAGATTTGATGCACTTGCCTAACGAAAAGACTTTGCTTTTCTCCAAAACCATTTCTACTGTGATTTTTTCGGTCCATTGCATACGAATTCCACACCAGTTTATCCGGATATGACTGGATGAAACCGGAAATATCTGGTTTTGTTTTGGCTAACTCAATCCCAGATATCGTTACCGCCTCTGTGTTTGTGTATTCCAGATATTATCCACAGACTTTATTGTTTTGAATGTTTTTTATCAGGGAACATTTAATTTTCTGCTTGGAAACACTAATTGGTTCCACATGGAGACACCAGCTCTACACATTCGTATTTTCTAGGGAGAAAGCTAGAGGAACTGCGGCAAACAAACATGATCTTTCTGTTTGTATAGATGACATTTTATGCAATTGCTTAATGAAAAGACATTGCTTTTCTCCAAAACCATTTTTACTGTGATTTTCTCAGTCCATTGCATATGAATTCCACACCAGTTTCTCCGGATATGACTGTAGGAAACCAGAAATATGCAGTTGTGTTTTGGGTAACTCAATCCGAAATATTGCTACACCATCTGTGTTTGTTTTTTCTGGATATTATCCACGGACTTTATTGTTTTGAATGTTTTTTTTCAGGAAACATTTAATTTTCTGATTGGAAACACTAATTGTTTCCACATGGACACACCAGCTCTACACATTCGTATTTTCTAGGGAGAAAGCTAGAGGAACTGCGGCAAACAAACATGATCTTTCTGTTTGTATAGATGACATTTGATGCACTTGCCTAACGAAAATACTTTGATTTACTCCAAAACTATTTCTACTGTGATTTTCTCGGTCCATTGCATACGAATTCCACACCAGTTTGTCCGGATATGACTGGATGAAATCGGAAATATCTGGTTTTTTTTGGCTAACTCAATCCCAGATATCGTTACTGCCTCTGTGTTTTTTGTATTCCAGATATTTTCCCCAGACTTTATTGTTTTGAATGTTTTTTATCAGGAAACATTTAATTTTCTGCTTGGAAACACTAATTGGTTCCACATGGAGACACCGGCTCTACAAATTCGTATTTTCTAGGGAGAAAGCTAGAGGAACTGCGGCAAACAAACATGTTCTTTCTGTTTGTATAGATGACATTTGATGCACTTGCCTAACGAAAAGACTTTGCTTTTCTCCAAAATCATTTGTACTGTTATTTTCTCGGTCCATTGCATACAAATTCCACAACTTTTTGTCCGGATATGACTGGATAAAACCGGAAATATCCGGTTGATTTTTGCCTAACTCAATCCCAGATATTCTTACCGCATCTTTGTTTGTGTATTCCTGATATTATCCACGGACTTTATCGTTTTGAATGTTTTTTTTCAGGAAACATTTAATTTTCTGCTTGGAAACACTAATTGTTTCCACATGGAGACACCAGCTCTACACATTCGTATTTTCTAGGGAGAAATCTAGAGGAACTGCGGCAAACAAACATGATATTTCTGTTTGTACAGATGACATTTGATGGAATTGCTTAATGAAAAGACTTTGCTTTTCTCCAAAACCATTTGTACTGTGATTTTCTCGGTCCATTGCATATGAATTCCACACCAGTTTGTCCGGATATGACTGTAGGAAACCAGAAATATCCGGTTGTGTTTTGGGTAACTCAATCCGAAATATTGCTACAGCATCTGTTTTTGTTTTTTCTGGATATTATCCACGGACTTTATTGTTTTGAATGTTTTTTATCAGGAAACATTTAATTTTCTGCTTGGAAACACTAATTGTTTCCACATGGACACACCAGCTCTACACATTCGTATTTTCTAGGAAGAAAGCTAGAGGAAAAGCGGCAAACAAACATGATATTTCTGTTTGTATAGATGACATTTGATGCACTTGCCTAACGAAAAGACTTTGCTTTTCTCCAAAACCATTTCTACTGTGATTTTCTCGGTCCATTGCATACATATTCCACACCAGTTTGTCCGGATATGACTGGATGAAACCGGAAATATCTGGATTTTTTTGGCTAACTCAATCCCAGATATCGTTACCGCTTCTGTGTTTTTTGTATTCCAGATATTATCCACAGACTTTATTGTTTTCAATGTTTTTTATCAGGGAACATTTAATTTTCTGCTTGGAAACACTAATTGTTTCCACACGGACACACCAGCTCTACACATTCGTATTTTCTAGGAAGAAAGCTAGAGGAACTGCGGCAAACAAACATGATCTTTCTGTTTGTATAGATGACATTTGATGCACTTGCCTAACGAAAATACTTTGCTTTTATCCAAAACAATTTCTACTGTGATTTTCTCGGTCTATTGCATACGAATTCCACACCATTTTGTCCGGATATGACTGGATGAAACCGGAAATATCTGGTTTTGTTTTGGCTAACTCAATCCCAGATATCGTTACCGCCTCTGTGTTTGTGTATTCCAGATATTACCCACAGACTTTATTCTTTTGAATGTTTTTTTTTTCAGGAAACATTTAATTTTCTGCTTGGAAACACTAATTGTTTCCACACGGACACACCAGCTCTACACATTCGTATTTTCTAGGAAGAAAGCTAGAGGAACTGCGGCAAACAAACATGATCTTTCTGTTTGTATAGATGACATTTGATGCACTTGCCTAACGAAAATACTTTGCTTTTCTCCAAAACAATTTCTACTGTGATTTTCTCGGTCCATTGCATACGAATTCCACACCAGTTTGTCCGGATATGACTGGATGAAACCGGAAATATCTGGTTTTTTTTGGCTAACTCAATCCCAGATATCGTTACCGCCTCTGTGTTTTTTGTATCCCAGATATTATCCACAGACTTTATTGTTTTGAATGTTTTTTATCAGGGAACATTTAGTTTTCTGCTTGGAAACACTAATTGTTTTCACATGGACACACCAGCTCTACACATTCGTATTTTCTAGGAAGAAAGCTAGAGGAACTGCGGCAAACAAACATGATCTTTCTGTTTGTATAGATGACATTTTATGCAATTGCCTAACGAAAAGACTTTGCTTTTCTCCAAAACCATTTCTACTGTGATTTTCTCGGTACATTGCATACAAATTCCACACCAGTTTGTCTGGATATGACTGGATGAAACCGGAAATATCTGGTTTTTTTTGGCTAACTCAATCCCAGATATTGTTACCGCCTCTGTGTTTTTTGTATTCCAGATATTATCCACAGACTTTATTGTTTTGAATGTTTTTTATCAGGGAACATTTAATTTTCTGCTTGGAAACACTAATTGTTTCCACATGGACACACCAGCTCTACACATTCGTATTTTCTAGGAAGAAAGCTAGAGGAACTGCGGCAAACAAACATGATCTTTCTGTTTGTATAGATGACATTTGATGCACTTGCCTAACGAAAAGACTTTGCTTTTCTCCAAAACCATTTCTACTGTGATTTTCTCGGTCCATTGCATACGAATTCCACACCAGTTTCTCCGGATATGACTGGATGAAACCGGAAATATCTGGTTTTGTTTTGGCTAACTCAATCCCAGATATCGTTACCGCCTCTGTGTTAGTGTATTCCAGATATTATCCACAGACTTTATTGTTTTGAATGTTTTTTTTCAGGAAACATTTAATTTTCTGCTTGGAAACACTAATTCTTTCCACATGGAGACACCAGCTCTACACATTCATATTTTCTAGGGAGAAAGCTTGTGGAACTGTGGCAAGCAAACATGATATTTCTGTTTGTATAGATGAGATTTGATGCACTTGCCTAACGAAAACACTTTGCTTTTCTCCAAAATCATTTGTACTGTGATTTTCTCGGTCCATTGCATACAAATTCCACACCAGTTTGTCCGGATATGACTGGATGATACCGGAAATATCCGGTATTGTTTGGCTAACTCAATCCGAAATATTGTTACAGCTTCTGTGTTTGAGTATTCCTGATATTATCCACAGACTTTATTGTTTTGAATGTTTTTTATCAGGGAACATTTAATTTTCTGCTTGGAAACACCAATTGGTTCCACATGGAGACACCAGCTCTACACATTCGTATTTTCTAGGGAGAAAGCTAGAGGAACTGCGGCAAACAAACATGATCTTTCTGTTTGTATAGTTGACTTTTGATGCACTTGCCTAACGAAAAGATTTTGCTTTTCTCCAAAACCATATTTACTGTTATTTACTGGTCCATTGCATACGAATTCCACACCAGTTTCTCCGGATATGACTGGATGAAACCGGAAATATCCGGTTGATTTTTGCTTAAGTCAATCCCAGATATTGTTACCGCCTCTGTGTTTGTGTAGTCCAGATATTATCCACGGACTTTATTGTTTTGAATGTTTTTTATCAGGGAACATTTAATTTTCTGCTTGGAAACACTAATTGTTTCCACATGGACACACCAGCTCTACACATTCGTATTTTCTAGGGAGAAAGCTAGAGGAACTGCGGCAAACAAACATGATCTTTCTGTTTGTATAGATGACATTTGATGCACTTGCCTAACGAAAATACTTTGATTTACTCCAAAACTATTTCTACTGTGATTTTCTCGGTCCATTGCATACGAATTCCACACCAGTTTGTCCGGATATGACTGGATGAAATCGGAAATATCTGGTTTTTTTTGGCTAACTCAATCCCAGATATCGTTACTGCCTCTGTGTTTTTTGTATTCCAGATATTATCCCCAGACTTTATTGTTTTGAATGTTTTTTATCAGGAAACATTTAATTTTCTGCTTGGAAACACTAATTGGTTCCACATGAGGACACCAGCTCTAGACATTCGTATTTTCTAGGCAGAAAGCTAGAGTAACTGCGGCAAACAAACATGATCATTCTGTTTGTCTAGATGACATTTGATGCACTTGCCTAACGAAAAGACTTTGCTTTTCTCCGAAACCATTTCTACTGTGATTTTCTCGGACCATTGCATATGAATTCCACACCCATTTCTCCGGATATGACTGGATGAAACCGGAAATATCCGTTTTTTTTTTGGCTAACTCAATCCCAGATATTGTTACCGCCTCTGTGTTTGTGTATTCCTGATATTATCTACGGACTTTATTCTTTTGAATGTTTTTTTTTTTCAGGAAACATTTAATTTTCTGCTTGGAAACACTAATTGGTTCCACATGGAGACACCGGCTCTACAAATTCGTATTTTCTAGGGAGAAAGCTAGAGGAACTGCGGCAAACAAACATGTTCTTTCTGTTTGTATAGATGACATTTGATGCACTTGCCTAACGAAAAGACTTTGCTTTTCTCCAAAATCATTTGTACTGTAATTTTCTCGGTCCATTGCATACAAATTCCACAACTTTTTGTCCGGATATGACTGGATAAAACCGGAAATATCCGGTTGATTTTTGCCTAACTCAATCCCAGATATTCTTACCGCATCTTTGTTTGTGTATTCCTGATATTATCCACGGACTTTATCGTTTTGAATGTTTTTTTTCAGGAAACATTTAATTTTCTGCTTGGAAACACTAATTGGTTCCACATGGAGACACCAGCTCTACACATTCGTATTTTCTAGGGAGAAATCTAGAGGAACTGCGGCAAACAAACATGATATTTCTGTTTGTACAGATGACATTTGATGGAATTGCTTAATGAAAAGACTTTGCTTTTCTCCAAAACCATTTGTACTGTGATTTTCTCGGTCCATTGCATATGAATTCCACACCAGTTTGTCCGGATATGACTGTAGGAAACCAGAAATATCCGGTTGTGTTTTGGGTAACTCAATCCGAAATATTGCTACAGCATCTGTTTTTGTTTTTTCTGGATATTATCCACGGACTTTATTGTTTTGAATGTTTTTTATCAGGAAACATTTAATTTTCTGCTTGGAAACACTAATTGTTTCCACATGGACACACCAGCTCTACACATTCGTATTTTCTAGGAAGAAAGCTAGAGGAAAAGCGGCAAACAAACATGATATTTCTGTTTGTATAGATGACATTTGATGCACTTGCCTAACGAAAACACTTTGCTTTTCTCCAAAACCATTTCTACTGTGATTTTCTCGGTCCATTGCATACATATTCCACACCAGTTTGTCCGGATATGACTGGATGAAACCGGAAATATCTGGATTTTTTTGGCTAACTCAATCCCAGATATCGTTACCGCTTCTGTGTTTTTTGTATTCCAGATATTATCCACAGACTTTATTGTTTTCAATGTTTTTTATCAGGGAACATTTAATTTTCTGCTTGGAAACACTAATTGTTTCCACACGGACACACCAGCTCTACACATTCGTATTTTCTAGGAAGAAAGCTAGAGGAACTGCGGCAAACAAACATGATCTTTCTGTTTGTATAGATGACATTTGATGCACTTGCCTAACGAAAATACTTTGCTTTTATCCAAAACAATTTCTACTGTGATTTTCTCGGTCTATTGCATACGAATTCCACACCATTTTGTCCGGATATGACTGGATGAAACCGGAAATATCTGGTTTTGTTTTGGCTAACTCAATCCCAGATATCGTTACCGCCTCTGTGTTTGTGTATTCCAGATATTACCCACAGACTTTATTCTTTTGAATGTTTTTTTTTTCAGGAAACATTTAATTTTCTGCTTGGAAACACTAATTGTTTCCACACGGACACACCAGCTCTACACATTCGTATTTTCTAGGAAGAAAGCTAGAGGAACTGCGGCAAACAAACATGATCTTTCTGTTTGTATAGATGACATTTGATGCACTTGCCTAACGAAAAGACTTTGCTTTTCTCCAAAACAATTTCTACTGTGATTTTCTCGGTCCATTGCATACGAATTCCACACCAGTTTGTCCGGATATGACTGGATGAAACCGGAAATATCTGGTTTTGTTTTGGCTAACTCAATCCCAGATATTGTTACCGCCTCTGTGTTTGTGTATTCCAGATATTATCCACAGACTTTATTGTTTGGAATGGTTTTTTTTTTCAGGAAACATTTAATTTTCTGCTTGGAAACACTAATTGTTTCCACACGGACACACCAGCTCTGCACATTCGTATTTTCTAGGAAGAAAGCTAGAGGAACTGCGGCAAACAAACATGATCTTTCTGTTTGTATAGATGACATTTGATGCACTTGCCTAACGAAAATACTTTGCTTTTCTCCAAAACAATTTCTACTGTGATTTTCTCGGTCCATTGCATACGAATTCCACACCAGTTTGTCCGGATATGACTGGATGAAACCGGAAATATCTGGTTTTTTTTGGCTAACTCAATCCCAGATATCGTTACCGCCTCTGTGTTTTTTGTATTCCAGATATTATCCACAGACTTTATTGTTTTGAATGTTTTTTATCAGGGAACATTTAGTTTTCTGCTTGGAAACACTAATTGTTTTCACATGGACACACCAGCTCTACACATTCGTATTTTCTAGGAAGAAAGCTAGAGGAACTGCGGCAAACAAACATGATATTTCTGTTTGTATAGATGACATTTGATGCACTTGCCTAACGAAAAGACTTTGCTTTTCTCCAAAACCATTTCTACTGTGATTTTCTCGGTCCATTGCATACATATTCCACACCAGTTTGTCCGGATATGACTGGATGAAACCGGAAATATCTGGATTTTTTTGGCTAACTCAATCCCAGATATCGTTACCGCTTCTGTGTTTTTTGTATTCCAGATATTATCCACAGACTTTATTGTTTTCAATGTTTTTTATCAGGGAACATTTAATTTTCTGCTTGGAAACACTAATTGTTTCCACACGGACACACCAGCTCTACACATTCGTATTTTCTAGGAAGAAAGCTAGAGGAACTGCGGCAAACAAACATGATCTTTCTGTTTGTATAGATGACATTTGATGCACTTGCCTAACGAAAATACTTTGCTTTTATCCAAAACAATTTCTACTGTGATTTTCTCGGTCTATTGCATACGAATTCCACACCATTTTGTCCGGATATGACTGGATGAAACCGGAAATATCTGGTTTTGTTTTGGCTAACTCAATCCCAGATATCGTTACCGCCTCTGTGTTTGTGTATTCCAGATATTACCCACAGACTTTATTCTTTTGAATGTTTTTTTTTTCAGGAAACATTTAATTTTCTGCTTGGAAACACTAATTGTTTCCACACGGACACACCAGCTCTACACATTCGTATTTTCTAGGAAGAAAGCTAGAGGAACTGCGGCAAACAAACATGATCTTTCTGTTTGTATAGATGACATTTGATGCACTTGCCTAACGAAAATACTTTGCTTTTCTCCAAAACAATTTCTACTGTGATTTTCTCGGTCCATTGCATACGAATTCCACACCAGTTTGTCCGGATATGACTGGATGAAACCGGAAATATCTGGTTTTTTTTGGCTAACTCAATCCCAGATATCGTTACCGCCTCTGTGTTTTTTGTATCCCAGATATTATCCACAGACTTTATTGTTTTGAATGTTTTTTATCAGGGAACATTTAGTTTTCTGCTTGGAAACACTAATTGTTTTCACATGGACACACCAGCTCTACACATTCGTATTTTCTAGGAAGAAAGCTAGAGGAACTGCGGCAAACAAACATGATCTTTCTGTTTGTATAGATGACATTTTATGCAATTGCCTAACGAAAAGACTTTGCTTTTCTCCAAAACCATTTCTACTGTGATTTTCTCGGTACATTGCATACAAATTCCACACCAGTTTGTCTGGATATGACTGGATGAAACCGGAAATATCTGGTTTTTTTTGGCTAACTCAATCCCAGATATTGTTACCGCCTCTGTGTTTTTTGTATTCCAGATATTATCCACAGACTTTATTGTTTTGAATGTTTTTTATCAGGGAACATTTAATTTTCTGCTTGGAAACACTAATTGTTTCCACATGGACACACCAGCTCTACACATTCGTATTTTCTAGGAAGAAAGCTAGAGGAACTGCGGCAAACAAACATGATCTTTCTGTTTGTATAGATGACATTTGATGCACTTGCCTAACGAAAAGACTTTGCTTTTCTCCAAAACCATTTCTACTGTGATTTTCTCGGTCCATTGCATACGAATTCCACACCAGTTTCTCCGGATATGACTGGATGAAACCGGAAATATCTGGTTTTGTTTTGGCTAACTCAATCCCAGATATCGTTACCGCCTCTGTGTTAGTGTATTCCAGATATTATCCACAGACTTTATTGTTTTGAATGTTTTTTTTCAGGAAACATTTAATTTTCTGCTTGGAAACACTAATTCTTTCCACATGGAGACACCAGCTCTACACATTCATATTTTCTAGGGAGAAAGCTTGTGGAACTGTGGCAAGCAAACATGATATTTCTGTTTGTATAGATGAGATTTGATGCACTTGCCTAACGAAAACACTTTGCTTTTCTCCAAAATCATTTGTACTGTGATTTTCTCGGTCCATTGCATACAAATTCCACACCAGTTTGTCCGGATATGACTGGATGATACCGGAAATATCCGGTATTGTTTGGCTAACTCAATCCGAAATATTGTTACAGCTTCTGTGTTTGAGTATTCCTGATATTATCCACAGACTTTATTGTTTTGAATGTTTTTTATCAGGGAACATTTAATTTTCTGCTTGGAAACACCAATTGGTTCCACATGGAGACACCAGCTCTACACATTCGTATTTTCTAGGGAGAAAGCTAGAGGAACTGCGGCAAACAAACATGATCTTTCTGTTTGTATAGTTGACTTTTGATGCACTTGCCTAACGAAAAGATTTTGCTTTTCTCCAAAACCATATTTACTGTTATTTACTGGTCCATTGCATACGAATTCCACACCAGTTTCTCCGGATATGACTGGATGAAACCGGAAATATCCGGTTGATTTTTGCTTAAGTCAATCCCAGATATTGTTACCGCCTCTGTGTTTGTGTAGTCCAGATATTATCCACGGACTTTATTGTTTTGAATGTTTTTTATCAGGGAACATTTAATTTTCTGCTTGGAAACACTAATTGTTTCCACATGGACACACCAGCTCTACACATTCGTATTTTCTAGGGAGAAAGCTAGAGGAACTGCGGCAAACAAACATGATCTTTCTGTTTGTATAGATGACATTTGATGCACTTGCCTAACGAAAATACTTTGATTTACTCCAAAACTATTTCTACTGTGATTTTCTCGGTCCATTGCATACGAATTCCACACCAGTTTGTCCGGATATGACTGGATGAAATCGGAAATATCTGGTTTTTTTTGGCTAACTCAATCCCAGATATCGTTACTGCCTCTGTGTTTTTTGTATTCCAGATATTATCCCCAGACTTTATTGTTTTGAATGTTTTTTATCAGGAAACATTTAATTTTCTGCTTGGAAACACTAATTGGTTCCACATGAGGACACCAGCTCTAGACATTCGTATTTTCTAGGCAGAAAGCTAGAGTAACTGCGGCAAACAAACATGATCATTCTGTTTGTCTAGATGACATTTGATGCACTTGCCTAACGAAAAGACTTTGCTTTTCTCCGAAACCATTTCTACTGTGATTTTCTCGGACCATTGCATATGAATTCCACACCCATTTCTCCGGATATGACTGGATGAAACCGGAAATATCCGTTTTTTTTTTGGCTAACTCAATCCCAGATATTGTTACCGCCTCTGTGTTTGTGTATTCCTGATATTATCTACGGACTTTATTCTTTTGAATGTTTTTTTTTTTCAGGAAACATTTAATTTTCTGCTTGGAAACACTAATTGGTTCCACATGGAGACACCGGCTCTACAAATTCGTATTTTCTAGGGAGAAAGCTAGAGGAACTGCGGCAAACAAACATGTTCTTTCTGTTTGTATAGATGACATTTGATGCACTTGCCTAACGAAAAGACTTTGCTTTTCTCCAAAATCATTTGTACTGTAATTTTCTCGGTCCATTGCATACAAATTCCACAACTTTTTGTCCGGATATGACTGGATAAAACCGGAAATATCCGGTTGATTTTTGCCTAACTCAATCCCAGATATTCTTACCGCATCTTTGTTTGTGTATTCCTGATATTATCCACGGACTTTATCGTTTTGAATGTTTTTTTTCAGGAAACATTTAATTTTCTGCTTGGAAACACTAATTGGTTCCACATGGAGACACCAGCTCTACACATTCGTATTTTCTAGGGAGAAATCTAGAGGAACTGCGGCAAACAAACATGATATTTCTGTTTGTACAGATGACATTTGATGGAATTGCTTAATGAAAAGACTTTGCTTTTCTCCAAAACCATTTGTACTGTGATTTTCTCGGTCCATTGCATATGAATTCCACACCAGTTTGTCCGGATATGACTGTAGGAAACCAGAAATATCCGGTTGTGTTTTGGGTAACTCAATCCGAAATATTGCTACAGCATCTGTTTTTGTTTTTTCTGGATATTATCCACGGACTTTATTGTTTTGAATGTTTTTTATCAGGAAACATTTAATTTTCTGCTTGGAAACACTAATTGTTTCCACATGGACACACCAGCTCTACACATTCGTATTTTCTAGGAAGAAAGCTAGAGGAAAAGCGGCAAACAAACATGATATTTCTGTTTGTATAGATGACATTTGATGCACTTGCCTAACGAAAACACTTTGCTTTTCTCCAAAACCATTTCTACTGTGATTTTCTCGGTCCATTGCATACATATTCCACACCAGTTTGTCCGGATATGACTGGATGAAACCGGAAATATCTGGATTTTTTTGGCTAACTCAATCCCAGATATCGTTACCGCTTCTGTGTTTTTTGTATTCCAGATATTATCCACAGACTTTATTGTTTTCAATGTTTTTTATCAGGGAACATTTAATTTTCTGCTTGGAAACACTAATTGTTTCCACACGGACACACCAGCTCTACACATTCGTATTTTCTAGGAAGAAAGCTAGAGGAACTGCGGCAAAGAAACATGATCTTTCTGTTTGTATAGATGACATTTGATGCACTTGCCTAACGAAAATACTTTGCTTTTATCCAAAACAATTTCTACTGTGATTTTCTCGGTCTATTGCATACGAATTCCACACCATTTTGTCCGGATATGACTGGATGAAACCGGAAATATCTGGTTTTGTTTTGGCTAACTCAATCCCAGATATCGTTACCGCCTCTGTGTTTGTGTATTCCAGATATTACCCACAGACTTTATTCTTTTGAATGTTTTTTTTTTCAGGAAACATTTAATTTTCTGCTTGGAAACACTAATTGTTTCCACACGGACACACCAGCTCTACACATTCGTATTTTCTAGGAAGAAAGCTAGAGGAACTGCGGCAAACAAACATGATCTTTCTGTTTGTATAGATGACATTTGATGCACTTGCCTAACGAAAAGACTTTGCTTTTCTCCAAAACAATTTCTACTGTGATTTTCTCGGTCCATTGCATACGAATTCCACACCAGTTTGTCCGGATATGACTGGATGAAACCGGAAATATCTGGTTTTGTTTTGGCTAACTCAATCCCAGATATTGTTACCGCCTCTGTGTTTGTTTATTCCAGATATTATCCACAGACTTTATTGTTTGGAATGGTTTTTTTTTTCAGGAAACATTTAATTTTCTGCTTGGAAACACTAATTGTTTCCACACGGACACACCAGCTCTGCACATTCGTATTTTCTAGGAAGAAAGCTAGAGGAACTGCGGCAAACAAACATGATCTTTCTGTTTGTATAGATGACATTTGATGCACTTGCCTAACGAAAATACTTTGCTTTTCTCCAAAACAATTTCTACTGTGATTTTCTCGGTCCATTGCATACGAATTCCACACCAGTTTGTCCGGATATGACTGGATGAAACCGGAAATATCTGGTTTTTTTTGGCTAACTCAATCCCAGATATCGTTACCGCCTCTGTGTTTTTTGTATTCCAGATATTATCCACAGACTTTATTGTTTTGAATGTTTTTTATCAGGGAACATTTAGTTTTCTGCTTGGAAACACTAATTGTTTTCACATGGACACACCAGCTCTACACATTCGTATTTTCTAGGAAGAAAGCTAGAGGAACTGCGGCAAACAAACATGATCTTTCTGTTTGTATAGATGACATTTTATGCAATTGCCTAACGAAAAGACTTTGCTTTTCTCCAAAACCATTTCTACTGTGATTTTCTCGGTACATTGCATACAAATTCCACACCAGTTTGTCTGGATATGACTGGATGAAACCGGAAATATCTGGTTTTTTTTGGCTAACTCAATCCCAGATATTGTTACCGCCTCTGTGTTTTTTGTATTCCAGATATTATCCACAGACTTTATTGTTTTGAATGTTTTTTATCAGGGAACATTTAATTTTCTGCTTGGAAACACTAATTGTTTCCACATGGACACACCAGCTCTACACATTCGTATTTTCTAGGAAGAAAGCTAGAGGAACTGCGGCAAACAAACATGATCTTTCTGTTTGTATAGATGACATTTGATGCACTTGCCTAACGAAAAGACTTTGCTTTTCTCCAAAACCATTTCTACTGTGATTTTCTCGGTCCATTGCATACGAATTCCACACCAGTTTCTCCGGATATGACTGGATGAAACCGGAAATATCTGGTTTTGTTTTGGCTAACTCAATCCCAGATATCGTTACCGCCTCTGTGTTAGTGTATTCCAGATATTATCCACAGACTTTATTGTTTTGAATGTTTTTTTTCAGGAAACATTTAATTTTCTGCTTGGAAACACTAATTCTTTCCACATGGAGACACCAGCTCTACACATTCATATTTTCTAGGGAGAAAGCTTGTGGAACTGTGGCAAGCAAACATGATATTTCTGTTTGTATAGATGAGATTTGATGCACTTGCCTAACGAAAACACTTTGCTTTTCTCCAAAATCATTTGTACTGTGATTTTCTCGGTCCATTGCATACAAATTCCACACCAGTTTGTCCGGATATGACTGGATGATACCGGAAATATCCGGTATTGTTTGGCTAACTCAATCCGAAATATTGTTACAGCTTCTGTGTTTGAGTATTCCTGATATTATCCACAGACTTTATTGTTTTGAATGTTTTTTATCAGGGAACATTTAATTTTCTGCTTGGAAACACCAATTGGTTCCACATGGAGACACCAGCTCTACACATTCGTATTTTCTAGGGAGAAAGCTAGAGGAACTGCGGCAAACAAACATGATCTTTCTGTTTGTATAGTTGACTTTTGATGCACTTGCCTAACGAAAGACTTTGCTTTTCTCCAAAACCATATTTACTGTTATTTACTGGTCCATTGCATACGAATTCCACACCAGTTTCTCCGGATATGACTGGATGAAACCGGAAATATCCGGTTGATTTTTGCTTAAGTCAATCCCAGATATTGTTACCGCCTCTGTGTTTGTGTAGTCCAGATATTATCCACGGACTTTATTGTTTTGAATGTTTTTTATCAGGGAACATTTAATTTTCTGCTTGGAAACACTAATTGTTTCCACATGGACACACCAGCTCTACACATTCGTATTTTCTAGGGAGAAAGCTAGAGGAACTGCGGCAAACAAACATGATCTTTCTGTTTGTATAGATGACATTTGATGCACTTGCCTAACGAAAATACTTTGATTTACTCCAAAACTATTTCTACTGTGATTTTCTCGGTCCATTGCATACGAATTCCACACCAGTTTGTCCGGATATGACTGGATGAAATCGGAAATATCTGGTTTTTTTTGGCTAACTCAATCCCAGATATCGTTACTGCCTCTGTGTTTTTTGTATTCCAGATATTATCCCCAGACTTTATTGTTTTGAATGTTTTTTATCAGGAAACATTTAATTTTCTGCTTGGAAACACTAATTGGTTCCACATGAGGACACCAGCTCTAGACATTCGTATTTTCTAGGCAGAAAGCTAGAGTAACTGCGGCAAACAAACATGATCATTCTGTTTGTCTAGATGACATTTGATGCACTTGCCTAACGAAAAGACTTTGCTTTTCTCCGAAACCATTTCTACTGTGATTTTCTCGGACCATTGCATACGAATTCCACACCCATTTCTCCGGATATGACTGGATGAAACCGGAAATATCCGGTTTTTTTTTGGCTAACTCAATCCCAGATATTGTTACCGCCTCTGTGTTTGTGTATTCCTGATATTATCTACGGACTTTATTCTTTTGAATGTTTTTTTTTTTTTCAGGAAACATTTAATTTTCTGCTTGGAAACACTAATTGGTTCCACATGGAGACACCGGCTCTACACATTCGTATTTTCTAGGGAGAAAGCCTGAGGAACTGCGGCAAACAAACATGTTCTTTCTGTTTGTATAGATGACATTTGATGCACTTGCCTAACGAAAAGACTTTGCTTTTCTCCAAAATCATTTGTACTGTTATTTTCTCGGTCCATTGCATACAAATTCCACAACTTTTTGTCCGGATATGACTGGATAAAACCGGAAATATCCGGTTGATTTTTGCCTAACTCAATCCCAGATATTCTTACCGCATCTTTGTTTGTGTATTCCTGATATTATCCACGGACTTTATCGTTTTGAATGTTTTTTTTCAGGAAACATTTAATTTTCTGCTTGGAAACACTAATTGGTTCCACATGGAGACACCAGCTCTACACATTCGTATTTTCTAGGGAGAAATCTAGAGGAACTGCGGCAAACAAACATGATATTTCTGTTTGTACAGATGACATTTGATGGAATTGCTTAATGAAAAGACTTTGCTTTTCTCCAAAACCATTTGTACTGTGATTTTCTCGGTCCATTGCATATGAATTCCACACCAGTTTGTCCGGATATGACTGTAGGAAACCAGAAATATCCGGTTGTGTTTTGGGTAACTCAATCCGAAATATTGCTACAGCATCTGTTTTTGTTTTTTCTGGATATTATCCACGGACTTTATTGTTTTGAATGTTTTTTATCAGGAAACATTTAATTTTCTGCTTGGAAACACTAATTGTTTCCACATGGACACACCAGCTGTACACATTCGTATTTTCTAGGAAGAAAGCTAGAGGAAAAGCGGCAAACAAACATGATATTTCTGTTTGTATAGATGACATTTGATGCACTTGCCTAACGAAAAGACTTTGCTTTTCTCCAAAACCATTTCTACTGTGATTTTCTCGGTCCATTGCATACGAATTCCACACCAGTTTGTCCGGATATGACTGGATGTAACCGGAAATATCTGGTTTTGTTTTGGCTAACTCAATCCCAGATATCGTTACCGCCTCTGTGTTTGTGTATTCCAGATATTATCCACAGACTTTATTGTTTTGAATGTTTTTTATCAGGAAACATTTAATTTTCTGCTTGGAAACACTAATTGGTTCCACATGGAGACACCAGCTCTACACATTCGTATTTTCTAGGGAGAAAGCTAGAGGAACTGCGGCAAACAATCATGATCTTTCTGTTTGTATAGATGACATTTGATGCACTTGCCTAACGAAAGACTTTGCTTTTCTCCACAACCATTTTTACGGTTATTTTCTTGTCCAAGGCATACGAATTCCACACAAGTTTCTACGAATATGACTAGATGAAACCGGAAATATTCGGTTGATTTTTGCCTAACTCAATCCCAGATATTTTGAACGCCTCTGAGTTTGTGTATTCCTGATATTTTCCATGGACTTTATTGTTTTGAATGTTTTTTTTCAGGAAACATTTGATTTACTGCTTGGAAACACTAATTGTTTCCACATGGACACACTAGCTCTACACATTCGTATTTTCTAGGAAGAAAGCTAGAGGAACTGCGGCAAACAAACATGATATTTCTGTTTGTATAGATGACATTTTATGCAATTGCCTAACGAAAAGACTTTGCTTTTCTCCAAAAGCATTTGTACTGTGATTTTCACGGTCCATTGCATACGAATTCCATATCAGTTTGTCTGGATATGACTGGATGAATCCAGAAATATCTGGTTTTGTTTTGGGTAACTCAATCCCAGATATTGTTACCACCTCTGTGTTTGTGTATTCCTGATATTATCCACGGACTTTATTGTTTTGAAAATTTTTTTTCAGGAAACATTTAATTTTCTGCTTGGAAACACTAATTGGTTCCACATGGAGACACCAGCTCTACACATTTGTATTTTCTAGGGAGAAAGCTAGAGGAACTGCGACAAACAAACATGATCTTTCTGTTTGTATAGATGACATTTGATGCACTTGCCTAACGAAAAGACTTTGCTTTTCTCCAAAACCATTTGTACTGTGATTTTCTCGGTCCATTGCATACGAATTCCACACCAGTTTGTCCGGATATGACTGGATGAAACCGGAAATATCTGGTTTTGTTTTGGTCAACTCGTTCTCAGATACTGTTACAGCCTCTGTGTTTGTTTATTCCAGATATTATCCACAGACATTATTGTTTTGAATGTTTTTTCTCAGGGAACATTTAATTTTCTGATTGGAAACAATAATTGGTTCCACATGGTGACACCAGCTCTACACATTCGTATTTTCTAGGGAGAAAGCTAGAGGAACTGCGGCAAACAAACATGATCTTTCTGTTTGTATAGATTACATTTGATGCACTTGCTTAACGTAATGACTTTGCTTTTCTCCAAAACCATTTGTATTGTGATTTTCTCGGTCCATTGCATACGAATTCCACACCAGTTTCCGGATATGACTGGATGAAACCGGAAATATCTGGTTTTGTTTTGGCTAACTCAATCCCAGAAATTGCTACATCCTCTGTGTTTGTGCATTCCTGATATTATCTACGGACTTTATTCTTTTGAATTGTTTTTATCAGGGAACATTTAATTTTCTACTTGGAAACACTATTTGGTTCCACATGGACACACCAGCTCTACACATTCGTATTTTCTAGGAAGAAAGCTAGAGGAACTGTGGCAAACAAACATGATCTTTCTGTTTGTATAGATGACATTTTATGCAATTTCCTAACGAAAAGACTTTGCTTTTCTCCAAAAGCATTTGTACTGTGATTTTCTCGGTCCATTGCATACGAATTCCACATCAGTTTGTCCGGATATGACTGGATGAAACCAGAAATATCTGGTTTTGTTTTGGCTAACTCAATCCCAGATATTGTTACCGCCTCTGTGTTTGTGTATTCCAGATATTACCCCCAGACTTTATCGTTTTGAATGTTTTTTTTCAGGAAACATTTAATTTTCTGCTTGGAAACAATAATTGGTTCCACATGGAGACACCAGCTCTACACATTCGTATATTCTAGGGAGAAAGCTAGAGGAACTTCAGCAAGAAAACATGATATTTCTGTTTGTATAGATGACATTTTATGCACTTGCCTAACGAAAAGACTTTGCTTATTTCCAAAACCATTTGTACTGTTATTTTCTCGGTCCATTGCATATGAATTCCACTCCAGTTTGTCCGGATATGACAGGATGAAACCAGAAATATCCGGTTGATTTTTACCTAACTCAATCCCAGATATTGTTACCGACCCTGTGTTTGTGTATTCCTGATATTATACACGGACTTTATTGTTTGAATGTTTTTTTTTCAGGAAACATTTAATTTTCTGCTTGGAAACACTAATTGTTTCCACATGGACACACCAGCTCTACACATTCATATTTTCTAGAGAGAAAGCTAGAGGAACTGCGGCAAACAAACATGATCTTCTGTTTGTATAGATGACATTTGATGCACTTGCCTAACGAAAAGACTTTGCTTTTCTCCACAACCATTTTTGCGGTTATTTTCTTGTCCAAGGCATACGAATTCCACACAAGTTTCTACGAATATGACTAGATGAAACCGGAAATATTCGGTTGATTTTTGCCTAACTCAATCCCAGATATTTTGAACGCCTCTGAGTTTGTGTATTCCTGATATTTTCCACGGACTTTATTGTTTTGAATGTTTTTTTTCAGGAAACATTTGATTTACTGCTTGGAAACACTAATTGTTTCCACATGGACACACTAGCTCTACACATTCGTATTTTCTAGGAAGAAAGCTAGAGGAACTGCGGCAAACAAACATGATATTTCTGTTTGTATAGATGACATTTTATGCAATTGCCTAACGAAAAGACTTTGCTTTTCTCCAAAAGCATTTGTACTGTGATTTTCACGGTCCATTGCATACGAATTCCATATCAGTTTGTCTGGATATGACTGGATGAATCCAGAAATATCTGGTTTTGTTTTGGGTAACTCAATCCCAGATATTGTTACCACCTCTGTGTTTGTGTATTCCTGATATTATCCACGGACTTTATTGTTTTGAATATTTTTTTTCAGGAAACATTTAATTTTCTGCTTGGAAACACTAATTGGTTCCACATGGAGACACCAGCTCTACACATTTGTATTTTCTAGGGAGAAAGCTAGAGGAACTGCGACAAACAAACATGATCTTTCTGTTTGTATAGATGACATTTGATGCACTTGCCTAACGAAAAGACTTTGCTTTTCTCCAAAACCATTTCTACTGTGATTTTCTCGGTCCATTGCATACGAATTCCACACCAGTTTGTCCGGATATGACTGGATGAAACCGGAAATATCTGGTTTTGTTTTGGTCAACTCGGTCCCAGATACTGTTACAGCCTCTGTGTTTGTTTATTCCAGATATTATCCACAGACATTATTGTTTTGAATGTTTTTTCTCAGGGAACATTTAATTTTCTGATTGGAAACAATAATTGGTTCCACATGGTGACACCAGCTCTACACATTCGTATTTTCTAGGGAGAAATCTAGAGGAACTGCGGCAAACAAACATGATATTTCTGTTTGTACAGATGACATTTGATGGAATTGCTTAATGAAAAGACTTTGCTTTTCTCCAAAACCATTTGTACTGTGATTTTCTCGGTCCATTGCATATGAATTCCACACCAGTTTGTCCGGATATGACTGTAGGAAACCAGAAATATCCGGTTGTGTTTTGGGTAACTCAATCCGAAATATTGCTACAGCATCTGTTTTTGTTTTTTCTGGATATTATCCACGGACTTTATTGTTTTGAATGTTTTTTATCAGGAAACATTTAATTTTCTGCTTGGAAACACTAATTGTTTCCACATGGACACACCAGCTGTACACATTCGTATTTTCTAGGAAGAAAGCTAGAGGAAAAGCGGCAAACAAACATGATATTTCTGTTTGTATAGATGACATTTGATGCACTTGCCTAACGAAAAGACTTTGCTTTTCTCCAAAACCATTTCTACTGTGATTTTCTCGGTCCATTGCATACGAATTCCACACCAGTTTGTCCGGATATGACTGGATGTAACCGGAAATATCTGGTTTTGTTTTGGCTAACTCAATCCCAGATATCGTTACCGCCTCTGTGTTTGTGTATTCCAGATATTATCCACAGACTTTATTGTTTTGAATGTTTTTTATCAGGAAACATTTAATTTTCTGCTTGGAAACACTAATTGGTTCCACATGGAGACACCAGCTCTACACATTCGTATTTTCTAGGGAGAAAGCTAGAGGAACTGCGGCAAACAATCATGATCTTTCTGTTTGTATAGATGACATTTGATGCACTTGCCTAACGAAAGACTTTGCTTTTCTCCACAACCATTTTTACGGTTATTTTCTTGTCCAAGGCATACGAATTCCACACAAGTTTCTACGAATATGACTAGATGAAACCGGAAATATTCGGTTGATTTTTGCCTAACTCAATCCCAGATATTTTGAACGCCTCTGAGTTTGTGTATTCCTGATATTTTCCATGGACTTTATTGTTTTGAATGTTTTTTTTCAGGAAACATTTGATTTACTGCTTGGAAACACTAATTGTTTCCACATGGACACACTAGCTCTACACATTCGTATTTTCTAGGAAGAAAGCTAGAGGAACTGCGGCAAACAAACATGATATTTCTGTTTGTATAGATGACATTTTATGCAATTGCCTAACGAAAAGACTTTGCTTTTCTCCAAAAGCATTTGTACTGTGATTTTCACGGTCCATTGCATACGAATTCCATATCAGTTTGTCTGGATATGACTGGATGAATCCAGAAATATCTGGTTTTGTTTTGGGTAACTCAATCCCAGATATTGTTACCACCTCTGTGTTTGTGTATTCCTGATATTATCCACGGACTTTATTGTTTTGAATATTTTTTTTCAGGAAACATTTAATTTTCTGCTTGGAAACACTAATTGGTTCCACATGGAGACACCAGCTCTACACATTTGTATTTTCTAGGGAGAAAGCTAGAGGAACTGCGACAAACAAACATGATCTTTCTGTTTGTATAGATGACATTTGATGCACTTGCCTAACGAAAAGACTTTGCTTTTCTCCAAAACCATTTGTACTGTGATTTTCTCGGTCCATTGCATACGAATTCCACACCAGTTTGTCCGGATATGACTGGATGAAACCGGAAATATCTGGTTTTGTTTTGGTCAACTCGTTCTCAGATACTGTTACAGCCTCTGTGTTTGTTTATTCCAGATATTATCCACAGACATTATTGTTTTGAATGTTTTTTCTCAGGGAACATTTAATTTTCTGATTGGAAACAATAATTGGTTCCACATGGTGACACCAGCTCTACACATTCGTATTTTCTAGGGAGAAAGCTAGAGGAACTGCGGCAAACAAACATGATCTTTCTGTTTGTATAGATTACATTTGATGCACTTGCTTAACGTAATGACTTTGCTTTTCTCCAAAACCATTTGTATTGTGATTTTCTCGGTCCATTGCATACGAATTCCACACCAGTTTCCGGATATGACTGGATGAAACCGGAAATATCTGGTTTTGTTTTGGCTAACTCAATCCCAGAAATTGCTACATCCTCTGTGTTTGTGCATTCCTGATATTATCTACGGACTTTATTCTTTTGAATTGTTTTTATCAGGGAACATTTAATTTTCTACTTGGAAACACTATTTGGTTCCACATGGACACACCAGCTCTACACATTCGTATTTTCTAGGAAGAAAGCTAGAGGAACTGTGGCAAACAAACATGATCTTTCTGTTTGTATAGATGACATTTTATGCAATTTCCTAACGAAAAGACTTTGCTTTTCTCCAAAAGCATTTGTACTGTGATTTTCTCGGTCCATTGCATACGAATTCCACATCAGTTTGTCCGGATATGACTGGATGAAACCAGAAATATCTGGTTTTGTTTTGGCTAACTCAATCCCAGATATTGTTACCGCCTCTGTGTTTGTGTATTCCAGATATTACCCCCAGACTTTATCGTTTTGAATGTTTTTTTTCAGGAAACATTTAATTTTCTGCTTGGAAACAATAATTGGTTCCACATGGAGACACCAGCTCTACACATTCGTATATTCTAGGGAGAAAGCTAGAGGAACTTCAGCAAGAAAACATGATATTTCTGTTTGTATAGATGACATTTTATGCACTTGCCTAACGAAAAGACTTTGCTTATTTCCAAAACCATTTGTACTGTTATTTTCTCGGTCCATTGCATATGAATTCCACTCCAGTTTGTCCGGATATGACAGGATGAAACCAGAAATATCCGGTTGATTTTTACCTAACTCAATCCCAGATATTGTTACCGACCCTGTGTTTGTGTATTCCTGATATTATACACGGACTTTATTGTTTGAATGTTTTTTTTTCAGGAAACATTTAATTTTCTGCTTGGAAACACTAATTGTTTCCACATGGACACACCAGCTCTACACATTCATATTTTCTAGAGAGAAAGCTAGAGGAACTGCGGCAAACAAACATGATCTTCTGTTTGTATAGATGACATTTGATGCACTTGCCTAACGAAAAGACTTTGCTTTTCTCCACAACCATTTTTGCGGTTATTTTCTTGTCCAAGGCATACGAATTCCACACAAGTTTCTACGAATATGACTAGATGAAACCGGAAATATTCGGTTGATTTTTGCCTAACTCAATCCCAGATATTTTGAACGCCTCTGAGTTTGTGTATTCCTGATATTTTCCACGGACTTTATTGTTTTGAATGTTTTTTTTCAGGAAACATTTGATTTACTGCTTGGAAACACTAATTGTTTCCACATGGACACACTAGCTCTACACATTCGTATTTTCTAGGAAGAAAGCTAGAGGAACTGCGGCAAACAAACATGATATTTCTGTTTGTATAGATGACATTTTATGCAATTGCCTAACGAAAAGACTTTGCTTTTCTCCAAAAGCATTTGTACTGTGATTTTCACGGTCCATTGCATACGAATTCCATATCAGTTTGTCTGGATATGACTGGATGAATCCAGAAATATCTGGTTTTGTTTTGGGTAACTCAATCCCAGATATTGTTACCACCTCTGTGTTTGTGTATTCCTGATATTATCCACGGACTTTATTGTTTTGAATATTTTTTTTCAGGAAACATTTAATTTTCTGCTTGGAAACACTAATTGGTTCCACATGGAGACACCAGCTCTACACATTTGTATTTTCTAGGGAGAAAGCTAGAGGAACTGCGACAAACAAACATGATCTTTCTGTTTGTATAGATGACATTTGATGCACTTGCCTAACGAAAAGACTTTGCTTTTCTCCAAAACCATTTCTACTGTGATTTTCTCGGTCCATTGCATACGAATTCCACACCAGTTTCTCCGGATATGACTGGATGAAACCGGAAATATCTGGTTTTGTTTTGGTCAACTCGGTCCCAGATACTGTTACAGCCTCTGTGTTTGTTTATTCCAGATATTATCCACAGACATTATTGTTTTGAATGTTTTTTCTCAGGGAACATTTAATTTTCTGATTGGAAACAATAATTGGTTCCACATGGTGACACCAGCTCTACACATTCGTATTTTCTAGGGAGAAAGCTAGAGGAACTGCGGCAAACAAACATGATCTTTCTGTTTGTATAGATTACATTTGATGCACTTGCTTAACGTAATGACTTTGCTTTTCTCCAAAACCATTTGTATTGTGATTTTCTCGGTCCATTGCATACGAATTCCACACCAGTTTCCGGATATGACTGGATGAAACCGGAAATATCTGGTTTTGTTTTGGCTAACTCAATCCCAGAAATTGCTACATCCTCTGTGTTTGTGCATTCCTGATATTATCTACAGACTTTATTCTTTTGAATTGTTTTTATCAGGGAACATTTAATTTTCTACTTGGAAACACTATTTGGTTCCACATGGACACACCAGCTCTACACATTCGTATTTTCTAGGAAGAAAGCTAGAGGAACTGTGGCAAACAAACATGATCTTTCTGTTTGTATAGAGGACATTTTATGCAATTTCCTAACGAAAAGACTTTGCTTTTCTCCAAAAGCATTTGTACTGTGATTTTCTCGGTCCATTGCATACGAATTCCACATCAGTTTGTCCGGATATGACTGGATGAAACCAGAAATATCTGGTTTTGTTTTGGCTAACTCAATCCCAGATATTGTTACCGCCTCTGTGTTTGTGTATTCCAGATATTACCCCCAGACTTTATCGTTTTGAATGTTTTTTTTCAGGAAACATTTAATTTTCTGCTTGGAAACAATAATTGGTTCCACATGGAGACACCAGCTCTACACATTCGTATATTCTAGGGAGAAAGCTAGAGGAACTTCAGCAAGAAAACATGATATTTCTGTTTGTATAGATGACATTTTATGCACTTGCCTAACGAAAAGACTTTGCTTATTTCCAAAACCATTTGTACTGTTATTTTCTCGGTCCATTGCATATGAATTCCACTCCAGTTTGTCCGGATATGACAGGATGAAACCAGAAATATCCGGTTGATTTTTACCTAACTCAATCCCAGATATTGTTACCGACCCTGTGTTTGTGTATTCCTGATATTATACACGGACTTTATTGTTTGAATGTTTTTTTTTCAGGAAACATTTAATTTTCTGCTTGGAAACACTAATTGTTTCCACATGGACACACCAGCTCTACACATTCGTATTTTCTAGGAAGAAAGCTAGAGGAACTGCGGCAAACAAACATGATCTTTCTATTTGTATAGATGACATTTTATGCAATTGCCTAATGAAAAGACTTTGCTTTTCTCCAAAAGCATTTGTACTGTGATTTTCTCGGTCCATTGCATACGAATTCCACACCAGTTTGTCCGGATATGACTGGATGAAACCAGAAATATCTGGTTATGTTTTGGCTAACTCAATCCCAGAAATTGCTACATACTCTGTGTTTGTGCATTCCTGATATTATCTACGGACTTTATTTTTTGAATGTTTTTTATCAGGGAACATTTAATTTTCTGCTTGGAAACAATAATTGTTTCCACATGGACACAACAGCTATACACATTCGTATTTTCTAGGGAGAAATCTAGAGGAACTGCGGCAAACACACATGATCTTTCTGTTTGTATAGATGACATTTGATGGACTTGCCTAACGAAAAGACTTTGCTTTTCTCCAAAACAATTTTTACTGTTATTTTCTCGGTCCATTGCATACGAATTCCACTCCAGTTTGTCCGGATATGACTGGATGAAACCGGAAATATCCGGTTGATTTTTACCTAACTCAATCCCAGATATTGTTACCGCCCCTGTATTTGTGTATTCCTGATATTATCCACAGACTTTATTGTTTTGAATGTTTTTTTTCAGGAAACATTTAATTTTCTGCTTGGAAACACTAATTGTTTCCACATAAACACACCAGCTCTACTCATTCGTATTTTCTAGGGAGAAAGCTAGAGGAACTGCGGCAAACAAACATGATATTTCTGTTTGTATAGATGACATTTGATGCACTTGCCTAACGAAAAGACTTTGCTTTTCTCCAAAACCATTAGTACTGTGATTTTCTCGGTCCATTGCATACGAATTTCAAACCAGTTTGTCCGGATATGACTGGATGAAACCGGAAATATCTGGTTTTGTTTTGGCTAACTCAATCCCAGAAATTGCTACATCCTCTGTGTTTGTGTATTCCAGATATTATCCACAGACTTTTTTGTTTTGAATGTTTTTTCTCAGGGAACATTTAATTTTCTGATTGGAAACACTAATTGGTTCCACATGGAGACACCAGCTCTACACATTCGTATTTTCTAGGGAGAAAGCTAGAGGAACTGCGGCAAACAAACATGATCTTTCTGTTTGTATACATGACATCTGATGCACTTGCCTAACGAAAAGACTTTGCTTTTCTCCAAAACAATTTTTACTGTTATTTTCTAGTCCATTGCATACGAATTCCACACCAGTTTCTCCGGATATGACTAGATGAAACCGGAAATATCCGGTTGATTTTTGCCTAACTCAATCCCAGATATTGTTACCGCCTCTGTGTTTGTGTATTCCTGATATTATCCACGGACTTTATTGTTTTGAATGTTTTTTTTCAGGAAACATTTAATTTTCTGCTTGGAAAAACTAATTGGTTCCACATGAGCACACCAGCTCTACACATTCGTATTTTCTAGGGAGAAAGCTAGAGGAACTGCGGCAAACAAACATGATCATTCTGTTTGTATAGATGACATTTGATGCACTTGCCTAACGAAAAGACTTTGCTTTTCTCCAAAACCATTTGTACTGTGATTTTCTGGTCCATTACATATGAATTCCACACCAGTTTCTCCTGATATGACTGGATGAAATCAGAAATATCTGGTTGATTTTTATCTAATTTATCCCAGATATTGTTACCGACCCTGTGTTTGTGTATTCCTGATATTATCCACGGACTTTATTGTTTTGAATGTTTTTTATCAGGGAACATTTAATTTTCTGCTTGGAAACACTAATTGGTTCCACACGGATACACCAGCTCTACACATTCGTATTTTCTAGGAAGAAAGCTAGAGGAACTGCGGCAAACAAACATGATCTTTCTGTTTGTATAGATGACATTTGATGCACTTGCCTAACGAAAATACTTTGCTTTTCTCCAAAACAATTTCTACTGTGATTTTCTCGGTCCATTGCATACGAATTCCACACCAGTTTGTCCGGATATGACTGGATGAAACCGGAAATATCTGGGTTTTTTTGGCTAACTCAATCCCTGATATCGTTACCGCCTCTGTGTTTTTTGTATTCCAGATATTATCCACAGACTTTATTGTTTTGAATGTTTTTTATCAGGGAACATTTAGTTTTCTGCTTGGAAACACTAATTGTTTTCACATGGACACACCAGCTCTACACATTCGTATTTACTAGGAAGAAAGCTAGAGGAACTGCGGCAAACAAACATGATTTTTCTGTTTGTATAGATGACATTTTGTGCAATTGCCTAACGAAAAGACTTTGCTTTTCTCCAAAACCATTTCTACTGTGATTTTCTCGGTACATTGCATACAAATTCCACACCAGTTTGTCTGGATATGACTGGATGAAACCGGAAATATCTGGTTTTTTTTGGCTAACTCAATCCCAGATATTGTTACCGCCTCTGTGTTTTTTGTATTCCAGATATTATCCACAGACTTTATTGTTTTGAATGTTTTTTATCAGGAAACATTTAATTTTCTGCTTGGAAACACTAATTGTTTCCACATGGACACACCAGCTCTACACATTCGTATTTTCTAGGAAGAAAGCTAGAGGAACTGCGGCAAACAAACATGATCTTTCTGTTTGTATAGATGACATTTGATGCACTTGCCTAACGAAAAGACTTTGCTTTTCTCCAAAACCATTTCTACTGTGATTTTCTCGGTCCATTGCATACGAATTCCACACCAGTTTGTCCGGATATGACTGGATGTAACCGGAAATATCTGGTTTTGTTTTGGCTAACTCAATCCCAGATATCGTTACCGCCTCTGTGTTTGTGTATTCCAGATATTATCCACAGACTTTATTGTTTTGAATGTTTTTTATCAGGAAACATTTAATTTTCTGCTTGGAAACACTAATTGGTTCCACATGGAGACACCAGCTCTACACATTCGTATTTTCTAGGGAGAAAGCTAGAGGAACTGCGGCAAACAATCATGATCTTTCTGTTTGTATAGATGACATTTGATGCACTTGCCTAACGAAAGACTTTGCTTTTCTCCAAAACCATTTTTACTCTTATTTTCTCGGTCCATTGCATATGAATTTCACACCAGTTTGTCCGGATATGACTGTAGGAAAGGAGAAATATCCGGTATTGTTTGGCTAACTCAATCCGAAATATTGTTACGGCATCTGTGTTTGTGTATCCCTGATATTATCCACAGACTTTATTGTTTTGAATGTTTTTTATCAGGGAACATTTAATTTTCTGCTTGGAAACACTAATTGGTTCCACATGGAGACACCAGCTCTACACATTCATATTTTCTAGGGAGAAAGCTAGAGGAACTGCGGCAAACAAACATGATCTTTCTGTTTGTATAGATGACATTTGATGCACTTGCCTAACGAAAACACTTTGCTTTTCTCCAAAACCATTAGTACTGTTATTTTCTCGGTCCATTGCATACAAATTCCACACCAGGTTGTCCGGATATGACTGTAGGAAACCAGAAATATCCAGTTGTGTTTTGGGTAACTCAATCCGAAATATTGCTACAGCATCCGTGTTTGTTTTTTCTGGATATTATCCACGGACTTTATTGTTTTGAATGTTTTTGTTCAGGAAACATTTAATTTTCTGCTTGGAAACACTAATTGTTTCCACATGGACACACCAGCTGTACACATTCGTATTTTCTAGGAAGAAAGCTAGAGGAAAAGCGGCAAACAAACATGATATTTCTGTTTGTATAGATGACATTTGATGCACTTGCCTAACGAAAATACTTTGCTTTTCTCCAAAACCATTTCTACTGTTATTTTCTTGGTCCATTGCATACGAATTCCACACCAGTTTGTCCGGATATGACTGGATGAAACCGGAAATATCTGGTTTTGTTTTGGCTAACTCAATCCCAGAAATTGCTACATCCTCTGTGTTTGTGCATTCCTGATATTATCTACGGACTTTATTCTTTTGAATGTTTTTATCAGGAAACATTTAATTTTCTGCTTGGAAACACTAATTGGTTCCACATGGAGACACCAGCTCTACACATTCATATTTTCTAGAGAGAAAGCCAGAGGAACTGCGGCAAACAAACATGATCTTCTGTTTGTATAGATGACATTTGATGCACTTGCCTAACGAAAAAACTTTGCTTTTCTCCACAACCATTTTTACGGTTATTTTCTTGTCCAAGGCATACGAATTCCACACAAGTTTCTACGAATATGACTAGATGAAACCGGAAATATTCGGTTGATTTTTGCCTAACTCAATCCCAGATATTTTGAATGCCTCTGAGTTTGTGTATTCCTGATATTTTCCACGGACTTTATTGTTTTGAATGTTTTTTTTCAGGAAACATTTGATTTACTGCTTGGAAACACTAATTGTTTCCACATGGACACACTAGCTCTACACATTCGTATTTTCTAGGAAGAAAGCTAGAGGAACTGCGGCAAACAAACATGATATTTCTGTTTGTATAGATGACATTTTATGCAATTGCCTAACGAAAAGACTTTGCTTTTCTCCAAAAGCATTTGTACTGTGATTTTCACGGTCCATTGCATACGAATTCCATATCAGTTTGTCTGGATATGACTGGATGAATCCAGAAATATCTGGTTTTGTTTTGGGTAACTCAATCCCAGATATTGTTACCACCTCTGTGTTTGTGTATTCCTGATATTATCCACGGACTTTATTGTTTTGAATGTTTTTTTTCAGGAAACATTTAATTTTCTGCTTGGAAACACTAATTGGTTCCACATGGACACACCAGCTCTACACATTCGTATTTTCTAGGGAGAAAGCTAGAGGAACTGCGACAAACAAACATGATATTTCTGTTTGTATAGATGACATTTGATGCAATTGCCTAAGGAAAAGACTTTGCTTTTCTCCAAAAGCATTTGTACTGTGATTTTCTCGGTCCATTGCATACGAATTCCACACCAGTTTGTCCGGATATGACTGGATGAAACCGGAAATATCTGGTTTTGTTTTGGTCAACTCGGTCCCAGATACTGTTACAGCCTCTGTGTTTGTTTATTCCAGATATTATCCACAGACTTTATTGTTTTGAATGTTTTTTCTCAGGGAACATTTAATTTTCTGATTGGAAACACTAATTGGTTCCACATGGAGACACTGGCTCTACACATTCGTATTTTCTAGGGAGAAAGCTAGAGGAACTGCGGCAAACAAACATGATCTTTCTGTTTGTATAGATGACATTTGATGCACTTGCTTAAAGTAATGACTTTGCTTTTCTCCAAAACCATTTGTATTGTGATTTTCTCGGTCCATTGCATACGAATTCCACACCAGTTTCCGGATATGACTGGATGAAACCGGAAATATCTGGTTTTGTTTTGGCTAACTCAATCCCAGAAATTGCTACATCCTCTGTGTTTGTGCATTCCTGATATTATCTACGGACTTAATTCTTTTGAATTGTTTTTATCAGGGAACAT
This sequence comes from Lepus europaeus, assembly GCF_033115175.1. Taxonomy (NCBI): domain Eukaryota; kingdom Metazoa; phylum Chordata; class Mammalia; order Lagomorpha; family Leporidae; genus Lepus; species Lepus europaeus. The sequence continues at coordinate 1,019,000 of NW_026909547.1, read as the reverse complement.
TTAATTTTCTACTTGGAAACACTATTTGGTTCCACATGGACACAGCAGCTCTACACATTCGTATTTTCTAGGAAGAAAGCTAGAGGAACTGCGGCAAACAAACATGATCTTTCTATTTGTATAGATGACATTTTATGCAATTGCCTAACGAAAAGACTTTGCTTTTCTCAAAAAGCATTTGTACTGTGATTTTCTCGGTCCATTGCATACGAATTCCACATCAGTTTGTCCGGATATGACTGGATGAAACCAGAAATATCTGGTTTTGTTTTGGCTAACTCAATCCCAGATATTGTTACCGCCCCTGTGTTTGTGTATTCCAGATATTACCCCCAGACTTTATTGTTTTGAATGTTTTTTTTCAGGAAACATTTAATTTTCTGCTTGGAAACAATAATTGGTTCCACATGGAGACACCAGCTCTACACATTCGTATATTCTAGGGAGAAAGCTAGAGGAACTTCAGCAAGAAAACATGATATTTCTGTTTGTATAGATGACATTTTATGCACTTGCCTAACGAAAAGACTTTGCTTATTTCCAAAACCATTTGTACTGTTATTTTCTCGGTCCATTGCATATGAATTCCACTCCAGTTTGTCCGGATATGACAGGATGAAACCAGAAATATCCGGTTGATTTTTACCTAACTCAATCCCAGATATTGTTACCGCCCCTGTGTTTGTGTATTCCTGATATTATCTACGGACTTTATTCTTTTGAATGTTTTTTATCAGGGAACATTTAATTTTCTGCTTGGAAACACTAATTCTTTCCACATGGACACACCAGCTCTACACATTCGTATTTTCTAGGAAGAAAGCTAGAGGAACTGCGGCAAACACACATGATCTTTCTGTTTGTATAGATGACATTTGATGCACTTGCCTAATGAAAAGACTTTGCTTTTCTCCAAAACCATTTTTACTGTGATTTTCTCGTCCATTGCAAACGAATTCCACATCCGTTTCTCCGGATATGACTGGATGAAACCGGAAATATCTGGTTTTTTTTGCCTAACTCAATCCCAGATATTGTTACCGCCTCTGTGTTTGTTTATTCCTGATGTTATCTATGGAGTTTATTGTTTGAATGTTTTTTTTTCAGGAAACATTTAATTTTCTGCTTGGAAACACTAATTGGTTCCACATGGAGACACCAGCTCTAGACATCGTATTTTCTAGGGAGAAAGCTAGAGGAACTGCGGCAAACAAACATGATCTTTCTGTTTGTATAGATGACATTTGATGCACTTGGCTAACGAAAAGATTTGCTTTTCTCCAAAAAAATTTTTACTGTTATTTTCTCGGTCCATTACATACAATTCCACACCAGTTCCTCCGGATATGACTGGATGAAATCGGAAATATCCGGTTGATTTTTACCTAACTCAATCCCAGATATTTTTACCGACCCTGTGTTTGTGTATTCCTGATATTATACACGGACTTTATTGTTTGAATGTTTTTTTTTCAGGAAACATTTAATTTTCTGCTTGGAAACACTAATTGTTTCCACATGGACACACCAGCTCTACACATTCGTATTTTCTAGGAAGAAAGCTGAGGAACTGCGGCAAAGAAACATGATCTTTCTATTTGTATAGATGACATTTTATGCAATTGCCTAATGAAAAGACTTTGCTTTTCTCCAAAAGCATTTGTACTGTGATTTTCTCGGTCCATTGCATACGAGTTCCACACCAGTTTGTCCGGATATGACTGGATGAAACCAGAAATATCTGGTTATGTTTTGGCTAACTCAATCCCAGAAATTGCTACATACTCTGTGTTTGTGCATTCCTGATATTATCTACGGACTTTATTTTTTGAATGTTTTTTATCAGGGAACATTTAATTTTCTGCTTGGAAACAATAATTGTTTCCACATGGACACAACAGCTCTACACATTCGTATTTTCTAGGGAGAAATCTAGAGGAACTGCGGCAAACACACATGATCTTTCTGTTTGTATAGATGACATTTGATGGACTTGCCTAACGAAAAGACTTTGCTTTTCTCCAAAACCATTTTACTGTTATTTTCTCGGTCCATTGCATACGAATTCCACTCCAGTTTGTCCGGATATGACTGGATGAAACCGGAAATATCCGGTTGATTTTTACCTAACTCAATCCCAGATATTGTTACCGCCCCTGTGTTTGTGTATTCCTGATATTATCCACAGACTTTATTGTTTTGAATGTTTTTTTTCAGGAAACATTTAATTTTCTGCTTGGAAACACTAATTGTTTCCACATGGACACACCAGCTCTACACATTCGTATTTTCTAGGGAGAAAGCTAGAGGAACTGCGGCAAACAAACATGATATTTCTGTTTGTATAGATGACATTTGATGCACTTGCCTAACGAAAAGACTTTGCTTTTCTCCAAAACCATTAGTACTGTGATTTTCTCGGTCCATTGCATACGAATTTCAAACCAGTTTGTCCGGATATGACTGGATGAAACCGGAAATATCTGGTTTTGTTTTGGCTAACTCAATCCCAGATATTGTTACCGCCTCTGTGTTTGTGTATTCCAGATATTATCCACAGACTTTATTGTTTTGAATGTTTTTTCTCAGGGAACATTTAATTTTCTGATTGGAAACACTAATTGGTTCCACATGGAGACACCAGCTCTACACATTCGTATTTTCTAGGGAGAAAGCTAGAGGAACTGCGGCAAACAAACATGATCTTTCTGTTTGTATACATGACATCTGATGCACTTGCTAAACGAAAAGACTTTGCTTTTCTCCAAAACAATTTTTACTGTTATTTTCTGGTCCATTGCATACGAATACCATACCAGTTTCTCCGGATATGACTAGATGAAACCGGAAATATCCGGTTGATTTTTGCCTAACTCAATCCCAGATATTGTTACCGCCTCTGTGTTTGTGTATTCCTGATATTATCCACGGACTTTATTGTTTTGAATGTTTTTTTTCAGGAAACATTTAATTTTCTGCTTGGAAAAACTAATTGGTTCCACATGAGCACAGCAGCTCTACACATTCGGATTTTCTAGGGAGAAAGCTAGAGGAACTGCGGCAAACAAACATGATCTTTCTGTTTGTATAGATGACATTTGATGAACTTGGCTAATGAAAAGACTTTGCTTTTCTCCAAAACCATTTGTACTGTGATTTTCTGGTCCATTACATATGAATTCCACACCAGTTTCTCCGGATATGACTGGATGAAATCAGAAATATCCGGTTGATTTTTATCTAATTCCATCCCAGATATTGTTACCGCCCCTGTGTTTGTGTATTCCTGATATTATCCACGGACTTTATTGTTTTGAATGTTTTTTATCAGGGAACATTTAATTTTCTGCTTGGAAACACTAATTGGTTCCACATGGAGACACCAGCTCTACACATTCGTATTTTCCAGGGAGAAATCTAGAGGAACTGCGGGAAACCAACATGATTTTTCTGTTTGTATAGATGATATTTCATGCACTTATCTAACGAAAAGAATTTCTGTTTCTCCAAAACCATTGGTACTGTGATTTTCTCGGTCCATTGCATACGAATTCCACACCAGTTTGTCCGGATATGACTGGATGAAACCGGAAATATCTGGTTTTGTTTTGGCTAACTCAATCCCAGAAATTGCTATATCCTCTGTGTTTGCGTATTCCAGATATTATCCACAGACTTTATTGTTTTGAATGTTTTTGATCAGGGAACATTTAATTTTCTGCTTGGAAACACTAATTGGTTCCACATGGAGACACCAGCTGTACACATTCGTATTTTCTAGGGAGAAAGCTAGAGGAACTGCAGCAAACAAACATGATCTTTCTGTTTGTATAGATGACATTTGATGCACTTGCTTTCGAAAAGATTTGCTTTTCTCCGAAACAATTTTTTGTTATTTTCTCAGTCCATTGCATACGAATTCAACACCAATTTCTCCGGATATGCCTGGATGATACCGGAAATATCTGGTTTTGTTGTGGTCAACTGAATCCCATATATTGTTACAGCCTCTGTGTTTGTTTATTCCAGATATTATCCACAGACTTTATTGTTTTGAATGTTTTTGATCAGGGAACATTTAATTTTCTGCTTGGAAACACTAATTGGTTGCACAAGGAGACACCAGCTCTACACATTCGTATTTTTAAGGGAGAAAGCTAGAGGAACTGCGACAAAGAAACATGATATTTCTGTTTCTATAGATGACATTTGATGGACTTGCCTAACGAAAAGACTTTGCTTTTCTCCAAAACCATTTGTACTGTGATTTTCTCGGTCCATTGCATACGAATTCCACACCAGATTGTTCGGGTATGACTGGATGAAACCGGAAATATCTGGTTTTTTTTGGCTAACTCAATCCCAGATATTGTTACCGCCTCTGTGTTTGCGTATTCCAGATATTATCCACAGACTTTATTGTTTTGAATGTTTTTTATCAGGGAACATTTAATTTTCTGCTTGGAAACACTAATTGGTTCCACATGGAGACACCAGCTCTACACATTCGTATTTTCTAGGGAGAAAGCTAGAGGAACTGCGGCAAACAAACATGATCTTTCTGTTTGTATAGATGACATTTGATGCACTTGCTTAATGTAATGACTTTGCTTTTCTCCAAAACCATTTTTACTGTTATTTTCTCCGTCCATTGCATACGAATTCCACACCAGTATTACCGGATAAGACTGGATGAAACCGGAAATATCTGGTTTTCTTTTGGCAAACTCAAACCCAGAAATTGCTACATCCTCTGTGTTTGTGCATTCCTGATATTATCTACGGACTTTATTGTTTTGAATGTTTTTTATCAGGGAACATTTAATTTTCTGCTTGGAAACACTAACTGGTTCCACATGGAGACACCAGCTCTACACATTCGTATTTTCTAGGGAGAAAGCTAGAGGAACTGCGGCAAACAAACATGATCTTTCTATTTGTATAGATGATATTTTATGCACTTGCCTAACGAAAAGATTTGCTTTTCTCCAAAACAATTTTCACTGTGATTTTCTCGGTCCATTGCATACGAATTCCACACCAGTTTGTTCGGATATGACTGGATGAAACCGGAAATATCCGGTTGATTTTTACCTAACTCAATCCCAGATACTGTTACCGCCACTGTGTTTGTGTATTCAAGATATTATCCACGGACTTTATTGCTTTGAATGTTTTTTTTCAGTGAACATTTAATTTTCTGCTTGGAAACACCAATTGGTTCCACATGGAGACACCAGCTCTAGACATTCGTATTTTCTATGGAGAAAGCTAGAGGAACTGTGGCAAACAAACATAATCTTTCTATTTGTATAGATGACATTTGATGCACTTGCCTAACGAAAAGATTTGCTTTTCTCCAAAACAATTTTTACTGTTATTTTCTGGTCCATTGCATACGAACTCCACACCAGTTTCTCCGGATATGACTGGATGAAACCGGAAATATCTGGTTTTGTTTTGGCTAACTCAATCCCAGATATTGTTACCGCCTCTGTGTTTGTGTATTCCAGATATTATCCACAGACTTTATTGTTTTGAATGTTTTTTATCAGGGAACATTTAATTTTCTGCATGGAAACACTGATTGGTTCCACATGGTGACACCAGCTCTACACATTCGTATTTTCTAGGGAGAAAGCTAGAGGAACTGCGGCAAACAAACATGATCTTTCTGTTTGTATAGATTTCATTTGATGCACTTGCTTAACGTAATGACTTTGCTTTTCTCCAAAACCATTTGTACTGTGAATTTCTCGGTCCATTGCATACGAATTCCACACCAGTTTGTCCAGATATGACTGGATGAAACCAGAAATATCTGGTTTTGTTTTGGCTAACTCAATCCCAGAAATTGCTACATCCTCTGTGTTTGTGCATTCCTGATATTATCTACGGACTTTATTCTTTTGAATGTTTTTTATCAGGGAACATTTAATTTTCTGCTTGGAAACACTAATTGGTTCCACATGGAGACACCAGCTCTACACATTCATATTTTCTAGGAAGAAAGCTAGAGGAAATTTGGCAAACAGACATGATCTTTCTGTTTGTATAGATGACATTTGATGCACTTGGCTAACGAAAAGCCTTTGCTTTTCTCCAAAACCATTGTTACTGTGATTTTTTCGATCCATTGCAAATGAATTCCACACCACTTTTTCGGAATATGACTGGATGAAACCGGAAATATCTGGGTTTTTTTGGCTAACTCAATCCCAGATATTCTTACCACCTCTGTGTTTGTGTATTCCAGATATTATCCACAGACTTTATTGTTTAGAATGTTTTTCATCAGGGAACATTTAATTTTCTGCTTGGAAACACTAATTGGTTCCACATGGAGACACCAGTTCTACACATTCGTATTTTCTAGGGAGAAAGCTAGAGGAACTGCGGCAAACAAACATGATCTTTCTGTTTGTATAGATGACATTTGATGCACTTGCCTAACGAAAAGACTTTGCTTTTCTCCAAAACCATTTGTACTGTGATTTTCTCGGTCCATTGCATATGAATTCCACACCAGTTTGTCCGTATATGACTGGATGAAACCGGAAATATCTGGTTTTGTTTTGGCTAACTCAATCCCAGATATTGTTACCGCCTCTGTGTTTGCGTATTCCAGATATTATCCACAGACTTTATTGTTTTGAATGTTTTTTATCAGGGAACATTTAATTTTCTGCTTGGAAACACTGATTGGTTCCACATGGAGACACCAGCTCTACACATTCGTATTTTCTAGGGAGAAAGCTAGAGGAACTGCGGCAAACAAACATGATCTTTCTGTTTGTATAGATGACATTTGATGCACTTGCTTAATGTAATGACTTTGCTTTTCTCCAAAACCATTTTTACTGTTATTTTCTCTGTCCATTGCATACGAATTCCACACCAGTATAACCGGATAAGACTGGATGAAACCGGAAATATCTGGTTTTGTTTTGGCAAACTCAAACCCAGAAATTGCTACATCCTCTGTGTTTGTTTATTCCTGATATTACCACGGACTTTATTGTTTTGAATGTTTTTTTTTCAGGAAACATTTAATTTTCTGCTTGGAAACACTAATTGTTTCCACATGGAGACACCAGCTCTACACATTCGTATTTTCTAGGGAGAAAGCTAGAGGAACTGCAGCAAACAAACATGATATTTCTGTTTGTATAGATGACATTTGATGTTCTTGCCTAAAGAAAAGACTTTGCTTTTCTTGAAACCATTTTAACTGTGATTTTCTCCATCCATTGCATATGAATTCCACACCAGTTTGTCCGGATAAGAGTGGAAGAAACCGGAAATATCTGGTTTTTTTTTTGGCTACCTCAACCCAGATATTGTTACCGCCTCTGTGTTTGTGTATTCCAGATATTATCCACAGACTTTACGGTTTTGAATGTTTTTTTTTCAGGAAACATTTAATTTTCTGCTTGGAAACACTAATTCTTTCCACATGGAGACACCAGCTCTACATATTCGTATTTTCTAGGAGGAAAGCTAGAGGAACTGCGGCAAACAAGCATGATATTTCTGTTTGTATAGATGACATTTGATGCACTTGCCTAACGAAGACTTTGCTTTTCTCCAAAACCATTTCTACTGTTATTTTCTTGGTCCACTGCATACGAATTCCACACCAGTTTCTCCGGATATGACTGGATGAACCCGAAAATATCTGGTTTTGTTTTGGCTAACTCAATCCCAGATATTGTTACCGCCTCTGTGTTTGTGTATTCCTTATATTATACACGGACTTTATTGTTTTGAATGTTTTTATCAGGGAACATTTAATTTTCTGCTTGGAAACACTAATTCGTTCTACATGGAGACACCAGCTCTACACATTCGTATTTTCTAGGGAGAAAGCTAGAGGAACTGCGGCAAACAAACATGATCTTTCTGTTTGTATAGATGACATTTGATGCACTTGGCTAACGAAAAGACTTTGCTTTTCTCCAAAACCATTTGTACTGTGATTTTCTCGGTCCATTGCATACAAATTCCACACCAGTTTCTCCGGATATGACTGGATGAAACAGGAAATATCCGGTTTTTTTTTGGCTAACTCAATCCCAGATATTGTTACCGCCTCTGTGTTTGTGTATTCCTGATATTATCCACGGACTTTATTGTTTTGAATTTTTTTTTCAGGAAACATTTAATTTTCTGCTTGGAAACACTAATTGGTTCCACATGGAGACACCAGCTCTACACATTCGTATTTTCTAGGGAGAAAGCCTGAGGAACTGCGGCAAACAAACATGATCTTTCTGTTTGTATAGATGACATTTGATGCACTTGCCTAACGAAAAGACTTTGCTTTTCTCCAAAACCATTTGTACTGTGATTTTCTCGGTCCATTGCATACGAATTCCACACCAGTTTCTCCGGATATGACTGGATGAAACAGGAAATATCCAGTTGAGTTTTACCTAACTCAGTCCCAGATATTGTTACCGCCTCTGTGTTTGTGTATTCCTGATATTATCCACGGACTTTATTGTTTTGAATGTTTTTTTTTTTCAGGAAACATTTAATTTTCTGCTTGGATACAATAATTCTTTCCACATGGAGACACCAGCTCTACACATTCATATTTTCTAGGAAGAAAGCTAGAGGAACTGCGGCAAACACACATGATATATCTGTTTGTATAGATGACATTTGATGCACTTGCCTAACAAAAATACTTTGCTTTTCTCCAAAACCATTTTTTCTGTTATTTTCTCGGTCCATTGCATATGAATTCCACACCAGTTTGTCCGGATATGACTGGATGAAACCGGAAATATCCGGTTGATTTTTACCTAACTCAATCGCAGATATTGTTACTGCCTGTGTGTTGGTGTATTCCTGATATTATACACGGACTTTATTGTTTTGAATGTTTTTTTTCAGGAAACATTTAATTTTCTGCTTGGAAACACTAATTCTTCCACATGGAGACACCAGCTCTACACATTCATATTTTCTAGGAAGAAGGCTAGAGGAACTTCGGGAAACAAACATGATCTTTCTGTTTGTATAGATGACATTTGATGCACTTGCCTAACAAAAAGACTTTGCTTTTCTCCAAAACCATTTTTTCTGTTATTTTCTCGGTCCATTGCATACGAATTCCACACCAGTTTCACCGGATATGACTGGATGAATCCGGAAATATCCAGTTAATTTTTGCCTAACTGAATCCCAGATATTGTTACCGCCTCTGTGTTTGTTTATTCCTGATATTACCACGGACTTTATTGTTTTGAAATTTTTTTTTTCAGGAAACATTTAATTTTCTGCTTGGAAACACTAATTCTTTCCACATGTACACACCAGCTCTACACATTCGTATTTTCTAGGGAGAAAGCTAGAGGAACTGCGGCAAACAAACATGATCTTTCTATTTGTATAGATGACATTTGATGCACTTGCCTAAAGAAAAGACTTTGCTTTTCTTGAAACCATTTTAACTGTGATTTTCTCGGTCCATTGCATACGAATTCCACACCAGTTTGTCCGGATATGACTGGATGAAACCGGAAATATCCAGTTGATTTTTGCCTAACTCAATACCAGATATTGTTACAACCTCTGTGTTTGTGTTTTCCTGATATTATCCACGGACTTTATTGTTTTGAATGTTTTTTTTCAGGAAACATTTAATTTTCTGCTTGGAAACACTAATTGGTTCCACATGAGGACACCAGCTCTACACATTCGTATTTTCTAGGGAGAAAGCTAGAGGAACTGCGGCAAACAAACATGATATTTCTGTTTGTATAGATGACATTTGATGAACTTGGCTAATGAAAAGACTTTGCTTTTCTCCAAAACCATTTGTACTGTGATTTTCTCGGTCCATTGCATACGAATTCCACACCAGTTTTTCCGGATATGACTGTAGGAAAGCAGAAATATCCGGTTGTGTTTTAAGTAACTCAATCCGAAATATTGCTACAGACTCTGTGTTTGTTTTTTCTGGATATTATCGATGGACTTATTGTTTTGAATGTTTTTATCAGGGAACATTTAATTTTGTACCGTTGAAACACTAATTGTTTCCACATGGGAACACCAGCTCTACACATTTGTATTTTCTAGGGAGAAAGCTGGAGGAACTGCGGCAAACAAACATGATATTTCTGTTTGTATAGATGACATTTGATGCACTTGCCTAATGAAAAGAGTTTGCTTTTCTCCAAAACCATTTCTACTGTGATTTTCTCGGTCCACTGCATACGAATTCCACACCAGTTTGTCCAGATAAGACTGGAAGAAACCAGAAATATCCAGTTGATTTTTGCCTCACTCAATCCCAGATATTGTTACCACTTCTGTGTTTGTGTATTCCTGATATTATCCATGGACTTTATTGTTTTGAATGTTTTTTTTTCAGGAAACATTTAATTTTCTGCTTGGAAACAGTAATTGGTTCCACATAGAGACACCAGCTCTACACATTCATATTTTCTAGGGAGAAAGCTAGAGGAACAGCGGCAAACAAACATGATATTTCTGTTTGTATAGATGACATTTGATGCACTTGGCTAACGAAAAGACTTTGCTTTTCTCCAAAATCATTTGTACTGTGATTTCCTCGATCCATTGCATACAAATTCCACACGAGTTTGTCCGGATATGACTGGATGAAACCGGAAATATCTGGTTTTGTTTTGGCTTACTCAATCCCAGATATTGTTACCGCCTCTGTGTTTGTGTATTCCAGATATTATCCAGAGACTTTATTGATTTGAATTTTTTTTTATCAGGGAACATTTAATTTTCTGCTTGGAAACACTAATTGGTTTCACATGGGAACACCAGCTCTACACATTCGTATTTTCTAGGGAGAAAACTAGAGGAACTGCGACAAACAAACATGATATTTCTGTTTGTATAGATGACATTTGATGCACTTGCCTAACGAACAGACTTTGCTTTTCTCCAAAACCATTTTTGCTGTTATTTTCTGGTCCATTGCATACGAATTCAAGAACAGTTTCTCCGGCTAGGACTGGATGAAACCGGAAATATCCGGTTGATTTTTGGCTAACACAATCCTAACTGTTGTTACCGCCTCTGTGTTTGTATATTTCTGATATTATCCACGGACTTTATTGTTTTGAATGTTTTTTATCAGAGAACGTTTAATTTTCTGCTTGGAAACACTAATTGGTTCCACATGGAGACACCAGCTCTGCACATTTGTATTTTCTAGGGAGAAATCTAGAGGAACTGCTGCAAACAAACATGATATTTCTGTTTGTATAGATGACATTTGGTGCACTTTCCCATCGAAAAGACTTTGTTTTTCTCCAAAACCATTTTTGCTGTGATTTTCTGGTCCATTGCATACGAATTCCACACCAGTTTGTCCGTATATGACTGGGTGAAACCGGAAATATCTGGTTGATTTGTGCCTAAATTAATCCCAGATATTGTTACTGCCTCTGTGTTTGTCTATTCCTGATATTATCCACAGACTTTATTGTTTTGAATGTCTTTTTTTTTTTTCAGGAAACATTTAATTTTCTGCTTGGAAACACTAATTCTTTCCACATGGAGACACCAGCTCTACACATTCGTATTTTCTAGGGAGAAAGCTAGAGGAACTGCGGCAAACAAACATGATATTTCTGTTTGTATAGATGACAATTGATGCACTTGGCTAACGAAAAGCATTTGCTTTTCTCCAAAATCATTTGTACTGTGATTTTCTCGGTTCATTGCATACGAATTGCACACCAGTTTGTCCGGATATGACTGGATGAAACCGGAAGTATCTGGTTTAGTTTTGGCTAACTCAATCCCAGATATTGTTACCACCTCTGTGTTTGTGTATTCCAGATATTATCCACAGACTTTATTGTTTTGAATGTTTTTTATCAAGGAACATTTAATTTTCTGCTTGGAAACACTAATTTGTTCCACATGGAGACACCAGCTCTACACATTCGTATTTTCTAGGGAGAAAGCTAGAGGAACTGCAGCAAACAAACATGATATTTCTGTTTGTATAGATGACATTTGATGCACTTGCTTAACGTAATGACTTTGCTTTTCTCCAAAACCATTTTTTCTGTTATTTTCTGGGTCCATTGCATACGAATTCCACACCAGTTTCTCCGGATAAGACTGGATGAAACCGGAAATATCCAGTAGATTTTTGCCTAACTCAATCCCAGAAATTGCTACATACTCTGTGTTTGTTTATTCCTGATATTATCGATGGACTTATTGTTTTGAATGTTTTTATCAGGGAACATTTAATTTTGTACCATTGAAACACTAATTGTTTCCACATGGAGACACCAGCTCTACACATTCGTATTTTCTAGGGAGAAAGCTAGAGGAACTGCGACAAACAAACATGATATTTCTGTTTGTATAGATGACATTTGATGCACGTTCCCATCGAAAAGACTTTGCTTTTCTTGAAACCATTTTAACTGTGATTTTCTCGGTCCATTTCATATGAATTCCACACCACTTTGTCCATATATAACTGAATGAAACCGGAAATATCTGGTTTTGTTTTGGCTAACTCAATCGCAGATATTGCTACAGCCTCTATATTTGTTTTTTCTGGATATTAAGCACAGACATTATGGTTTGGAATGTTTTTTATCGGGAAACATTTTTTTTAGCTTGGATATAGTAATGGTTTCCACATGAGGACACCAGCTCTACATATTCATATTTTCTAGGGAGAAAGCTGGAGGAACTGCGGCAAACAAACATGATATTTCTGTTTGTATAGATGACATTTGATGCACTTGCCTAACGAAAAGACTGCTTTTCTCCAAAACCATTTCTACTGTTATTTTCTTGGTCCACTGCATACGAATTCCACACCAGTTTGTCCGGATATGACTGTAGGAAACCAGAAATATCCGGTTATGTTTTAGGTAACTCAATCCAAAATATTGCGACAGACTCTGTGTTTGTGTTTTCTGGATGTTATCGATGGACTTATTGTTTTGAATGTTTTAATCAAGGAACATTTAATTTTGTACCATTGAAACACTAATTGTTTCCACATGGGAACACCAGCTCTACACATTCGTGTTTTCTAGGGAGAAAGCTGGAGGAACTGCGGCAAACAAACATGATATTTCTGTTTGTATAGATGACATTTGATGCACTTGCCTAACGAAAAGACTTTGCTTTTCTCCAAAACCATTTCTACTGTGATTTTCTCGGTCCATTGCATACGAATTCCGCACAAGTTTGTCTGGATATGACTGGATGAAACCGGAAATATCCAGTATTTTTGCCTAACTTAATCACAGATATTGTTACCGCCTCTGTGTTTGTTTATTCCTGATATTATCCACGGACTTTATTGTTTTGAATGTTTTTTTTCAGGAAACATTTAATTTTCTGCTTGGAAACACTAATTCTTTCCACATGGAGACACCAGCTCTACACATTCGTATTTTCTAGGGAGAAAGCTAGAGGAACTGCGACAAACAAACATGATATTTCTGTTTGTATAGATGACATTTGATGCACGTTCCCATCGAAAAGACTTTGCTTTTCTTGAAACCATTTTAACTGTGATTTTCTCGGTCCATTTCATACGAATTCCACACCACTTTGTCCGTATATAACTGAATGAAACCGGAAGTATCTGGTTTAGTTTTGGCTAACTCAATCCCAGATATCATTACCGCCTCTGTGTTTGTGTATTCCAGATATTATCGACAGACTTTATTGTTTTGAATGTTTTTTATCAAGGAACATTTAATTTTCTGCTTGGAAACACTAATTGGTTCCACATGGAGACACAAGCTCTACACATTCGTATTTTCTATGGAGAAAGCTAGAGGTACTGCGGCAAACAAACATGATATTTCTGTTTGTATAGATGACATTTTATGCACTTTCTAAAAAAAAGATTTTGCTTTTCTCCAAAACCATTTTTTCTGTTATTTTCTGGGTCCATTGCATACGAATTCCACACCGGTTTGTATGGATAAGACTGGATGAAACCGGAAATATCCAGTTGATTTTTGCCTATCTCAATCCCTGATATTGTTACCACATCTGTGTTTGTTTATTCCTGATATTATCCACGGACTTTATTGCTTTGAATGTTTTTTTTTCAGGAAACATTTAATTTTCTGCTTGGAAACACTAATTGTTTCCACATCTACACACCAGCTCTACACATTCGTATTTTCTAAGAAGAAAGCTAGAGGAACTGCGGCAAACAAACATGATATTTCTGTTTGTATAGATGACATTTCATGCTCTTGCCTAACGAAAAGACTTTGCTTTTCTCCAAAACCATTTGTACTGTGATTTTCTCGGTCCATTGCATACGAATTCCACACCAGTTTGTCCGGATATGACTGTAGGAAACCAGAAATATCCGGTTTTGTTTTGGCTAACTCAATCCAAAATATTGCTACAGACCCTGTGTTTATGTTTTCTGGATATTATCGATGGACTTATTGTTTTGAATGTTTTTATCAGGGAACATTTAATTTTGTACCATTGAAACACTAATTGTTTCCACATGGAGACACCAGCTCTACACATTCGTGTTTTCTAGGGAGAAAGCTAGAGGAACTGCGACAAACAAACATGATATTTCTGTTTGTATAGATGACATTTGATGCACGCTCCCATCGAAAAGACTTTGCTTTTCTTGAAACCATTTCTACTGTGATTTTCTCGGTCCATTTCATACGAATTCCACACCACTTTGTCGTATATAACTGGATGAAACTGGAAATATCTGGTTTTGTTTTGGCTAACTCAATCGCAGATATTGCTACAGCCTCTATGTTTGTTTTTTCTGGATATTAACCACAGACATTATGATTTGGAATGTTTTTTATCGGGAAACATTTATTTTTAGCTTGGATATAGTATTTGGTTCCACATGAGGACACCAGCTCTACATATTCATATTTTCTAGGGAGAAAGCTAGAGGAACTGCGGCAAACAAACATGATCTTTCTGTTTGTATATATGACATTTGATGCACTTGCCTAACGAAAAGACTGCTTTTCTCCAAAACCATTTCTACTGTGATTTTCTCGGTCCATTGCATACGAATTCCACACCAGTTTGTCCGGATATGACTGTAGGAAACCAGAAATATCCGGTTGTGTTTTAGGTAAATCAATCCGAAATATTGCTACAGACTCTGTGTTTGTGTTTTCTGGATATTATCGATGGACTTATTGTTTTGAATGTTTTTATCAGGGAACATTTAATTTTGTACCGTTGAAACACTAATTGTTTCCACATGGGAATACCAGCTCTACACATTCGTATTTTCTAGGGAGAAAGCTAGAGGAACTGCAGCAAACAATCATGATATTTCTGTTTGTATAGATGACATTTGATGCACTTGCCTAACGAAAATACTTTGCTTTTCTCCAAAACCATTTCTACTGTGATTTTCTCGGTCCATTGCATACGAATTCCACACCAGTTTGTCCAGATATGACTGGAATGAACCGGAAATTTCCAGTTGATTTTTGCCTAACTCAATCCCAGATATTGTTACCACCTCTGTGTTTGTTTATTCCTGATATTATCCACGGACTTTATTGTTTTGAATGATTTTTTTTTCAGGAAACATTTAATTTTCTGCTTGGAAACACTAATTGTTTCCACATGGACACACCAGCTCTACACATTCGTATTTTCTAGGGAGAAAGCTAGAGGAACAGTGGCAAACAAACATGATATTTCTGTTTGTATAGATGACATTTGATGCACTTTCCTAACGAAAAGACTTTGCTTTTCTCCAAAACCATTTTTACTGTGATTTTCTGGTCCATTGCATATGAATTCAAGAACAGTTTGTCCAGATATGACTGGATGAAACCGGAAATATCCGGTTGATTTTTGCCTTACTCAATCCCAGATATTGTTACCGCCTCTGTGTTTGTGTATTCCTGATATTATCCACAGACTTTATTGTTTTGAATATTTTTTATCAGGGAACGTTTAATTTTCTGCTAGGAAACACTAATTGGTTCCACATGGAGACACCAGCTCTGCACATTGGTATTTTCTAGGGAGAAAGCTAGAGGAACTGCGGCAAACAAACATGATCTTTCTGTTTGTATAGATGACATTTGATGCACTTGCCTAACGAAAAGACTTTGCTTTTCTTGAAACCATTTCTACTGTGATTTTCTCGGTCCATTTCATACGAATTCCACACCACTTTGTCCGTATATAACTGGATGAAACCGGAAATATCTGGTTTTGTTTTGGCTAACTCAATCGCAGATATTGCTACAGCCTCTATGTTTGTTTTTTCTGGATATTAACCACAGACATTATGATTTGGAATGTTTTTTATCGGGAAACATTTATTTTTAGCTTGGATATAGTATTTGGTTCCACATGAGGACACCAGCTCTACATATTGATATTTCCCAGGGAGAAAGCTAGAGGAATTGCGACAAACAAACATGATATCTCTGTATAGATGACATTTGATGCACTTGCCTAAAAAAAAGATTTTGCTTTTCTCCAAAACCATTTTTTCTGTGATTTTCTGGGTCCATTGCATATGAATTCCACACCAGTTTGTCGGATAAGACTGGATGAAACCGGAAATGTCCAGTTGATTTTTGCCTAACTCAATCCCAGATATTGTTACCGCCTCTGTGTTTGTGCATTCCTGATATTATCCACGGACTTTATTGTTTTGAATGTTTTTTTTCAGGAAACATTTAATTTTCTGCTTGGAAACACTAATTGTTTCCACATGGAGACACCAGCTCTACACATTCGTATTTTCTAGGGAGAAAGCTAGAGGAACTGCGGCAAACAAACATGATCTTTCTGTTTGTATAGATGACATTTGATGCACTTGCCTAACGAAAAGACTTCGCTTTTCTCCGAAGCCATTTCTACTGTGATTTTCTCGGTCCATTGCATACGAATTCCACACCAGTTTGTCCTGACAGGACTGTAGGAAACCAGAAATATCAGGTTGTGTTTTAGGTAACTCAATCCGAAATATTGCTATAGACTCTGTGTTTGTGTTTTCTGGATATTATCGATGGACTTATTGTTTTGAATGTTTTTATCAGGGAACATTTAATTTTGTACCATTGAAACACTAATTGTTTCCACATGGAGACACCAGCTCTACACATTCGTATTTTCTAGGGAGAAAGCTAGAGGAACTGCGACAAACAAACATGATATTTCTGTTTGTATAGATGACATTTGATGTACTTTCCCATCGAAAAGACTTTGCTTTTCTTGAAACCATTTGAACTGTGATTTTCTCGGTCCATTGCATACGAATTCCACACCACTTTGTCGTATATAACTGGATGAAACTGGAAATATCTGGTTTTGTTTTGGCTAACTCAATCGCAGATATTGCTACAGCCTCTGTGTTTGTTTTTTCAGTATATTATCCACAGACATTATGGTTTGGAATGTTTTTTATCAGAGAACATTTATTTTTAGCTTGGATATAGTAATTGGTTCCACATGAGGACACCAGCTCTACATATTGATATTTCCTAGGGAGAAAGCTAGAGGAATTGCGACAAACAAACATGATATCTCTGTTTGTATAGATGACATTTGATGCACTTGCCTAAGGAAAAGACTTTGCTATTCTCCAAAACTATTTTTACTGTTATTTTCTCAGTCCATTGCATATGAATTCAAGAACAGTTTGTCCGGATATGACTGGATGAAACCGGAAATATCCGGATGATTTTTGCCTAACTCAATCCCAGATATTGTTACCCCCTCTGTGTTTGTTTGTTCCTGATATTATCCATGGACTTTATTGTTTTGAATGTTTTTTTTTCAGGAAACATTTAATTTTCTGCTTGGAAACACTAATTGGTTCCACATGGAGACACCAGCTCTACACATTCGTATTTTCTAGGGAGAAAGCTAGAGGAACTTCGGCAAACAAACATGATATTTCTGTTTGTATAGATGACATTTGATGCACTTGCCTAAAAAATGATTTTGCTTTTCTCCAAAACCATTTTTTCTGTTATTTTCTCGGTCCATTGCATACAAATTCCACACCAATTTCTCCGGATATGACTGGATGAAACCGGAAATATCCAGTTGATTTTTGCCTAACTCAATCCCAGATATTGTTACCGCCTCTGTGTTTGTTTATTCCTGATATTATCCACGGACTTTATTGTTTTGAATGCTTTTTTTTTTCAGGAAACATTTAATTTTCTGCTTGGAAACACTAATTGTTTCCACATGTACACACCAGCTCTACACATTCGTATTTTCTAGGAAGAAAACTAGAGGAACTGCGGCAAACAAACATGGTATTTCTGTTTTTATATATGACATTTTATGCTCTTTCCTAACAAAAAGACTTTTCTTTTCTCCAAAACTATTTTTACTGTGATTTTCTCTGTCCATTGCATACGATTCCACACCAGTTTGTCCGGATATGACTGGATGAAACCGGGAATAGCCGTTTTGTTTGGCTAACTCAATCCGAAATATTGTGAAAGCCTCTGTGTTTGTATTTTCTGTATATTATCAAGGTACTTTATTTTTTGAACGGTTTTATGAAGGAACATTTAATTTTGTACCGTTGAAACACTAATTGGTTCACAATGGGAAAACCAGCTCTACACATTCGTATTTTCTAGGGAGATTGCTAGAGGAACTGCGGCAAACAAACATGATATTTCTGTTTGTATCGATGATATTTTATCTACTTCCCTAATGAAAAGACTTTGCTTTTCTATAAAACCATTTTTTATTGTGATTTTCTCGGTCCATTGCATACGAATTCCACACAAGTTCATCCGGATATGACTGCATGGAACCGGAAATATCTGGTTGTTTTTTGCCTAACTCAATCCCAGATATTGCTACAGCCTCAGTGTTTCTTTATTCCTGATATTATCCACAGACTTTATTGTTTTGAATGTTTTTTTTTTCCAGGAACATTTAATTTTGTGCTTGGAAACACTAATTGGTTCCACATGGAGACACCAGCTCTAGACATTCGTATTATCTAGGGAGAACGCTAGAGGAACTGCGGCAAACAAACATGATATTTCTGTTTGTATAGATGACATATTATGCACTTGCCTAATGAAAAGACTTTGCTTTTCCCAAAACCATTTTTACTCTGATTTTCTCGGTCCATTACATAGCAATTTCACAACACTTTGTCCGGATATGGCTGGGTGAAACCGGAAATATCCGGGTTTTTCTTTGCCTAATTGAATCCCTGATATTTTATAGCATCTGTGTTTGTGTATTCCTGATATTATCCACAGACTTTATTGTTTTGAATGTTTTTTATCAGGGAACGTTTAATTTTCTGCTAGGAAACACTAATTGGTTCCACATGGAGACACCAGCTCTGCACATTGGTATTTTCTAGGGAGAAAGCTAGAGGAACAGCGGCAAACAAACATGATATTTCTGTTTGTATAGATGACCCTTGATGCACTTGCCTAACGAAAAGACTTTGCTTTTCTCCAAAACCATTTTTACTGTGATTTTCTCCTTCCATTGCAAACGAATTCCACACCAATATGTCCGTATATGACTGGATGAAACTGGAAATATCTGGTTTCTTTTTGGCTAACTCAATCCCAGATATTGCTACAGCCTCTGTGTTTGTTTTTTCTGGATATTATCCACAGACTTTATTGATTTGAATGTTTTTTATTAGGGAACATTTCATTTTGAGCTTGGATAAAGTAATTGGTTCAACGTGGAGACACCAGCTCTACATACTCGTATTTTCTAGGGAGAAAGCTAGAGGAACTGGGACAATCAAACATGATATTTCTGTTTTTATATATGACATTTTATGCTCTTGCCTAACGAAAAGACTTTGCTTTTCTCCAAAACCATTTTTACTCTGATTTTCTCGGTCCATTGCATAAGAATTCCACACCAGTTTCTTCGGATATCACTGGATGAAAACAGAACTATCCGGTTTTGTTTTGGTTAACTCAATCCGAAATATTGTGAAAGCCTCTGTGTTTGTGTATTAGTGATATTATCCACGGACTTTATTTTTTTCAATATTTTTTTCAGGGAACATTGAATTTTGTGCTTGGAAACACTAATTGGTTCATCGTGGGAACACCAGCTCCACACATTCGTATTTTCTAGGGAGAAATCTAGAGGAACTTCGGCAAAGAACATGATAATTCTGTTTGTATAGATGACATTTTATGCACTTGCCTAATGAAAATACTTTGCTTTTCTCCAAAACCATTTTTACTCTGATTTTCTCAGTCCATTACATAGGAATTCCACAGCACTTTTTCCGGATATGACTGGATGAAACCAGAAATATCTGGTTGTCTTTTGGTTAACTCAATCCAAAATATTGCTACAGCCTCTGTTTTTGTTTATTCCAGATATTATCCATGGAGTTTATTTTTTGAATGTTTTTTTTCAGGGAACATTTAATTTTGTGCTTGGAAACACTAATTCGTTCCACATGGAGACACCAGCTCTACACATTTGTATTTTCTAGGGAGACAGCTAGAGGAACTGCGACAAACAAATATGATATTTCTGTTTGTATAGAGGACATTTTATACAGATGCCTAACGAAAAGACATTGCTATTCTCCAAAACCATTATTACTATGATTTTCTCGGTCCATTGCATCCGATTTCCAAACTTTTTCCGGATATGACTGGATGAAACCGGAAATTTCCGGTTTCATTTTGGCTAACTCAATGCGAAATATTGTGAAAGTTTCTTTTTGTTTTTGTTTTTTCTGGATATTATCGATGGACTTTATGGTTTTGAATGTTTTTTTCAGGGAATATTTAATTTTGTACCTTATAAACACTAATTGGTTCATCATGGGTACACCAGTTCTACACATTCTTATATTCTATGTACAATGTTAGAGGAACTGCGGCAAACAAACCTGAAATTTCTATTTGTATGGAAGACATTTAGTGCAGTTGCCTAATGAAAAGGCTTTGCCTTTCTCCAAAACCATTTTTACTGTGATTTTCTCGGTCCACTGCATACGAATTCCACACCAGTTTTCCGGATATGCCTGAAGGAAACCGGAACTATCCGGTTTTGTTTTGGCTAACTCAATCCAAGACATTGCTAAGCCTTCTGTGTTTGTGTATTCCTGATATTGTCCACGGACTTTATTGTTTTGAATGTTTTTTTATCTGGGAAAATTTAATTTTTTAACGTAGAAACACTAATTGATTCTACATGGAGACACCAGCTCTACACTTTCGTATATTTTAGGGGGAAAGCTAGAGGAACTGCGGCAAACAAACATGATATTTCTGTTTGTATAGATGACATTTTATGCACTTGCCTAACGAAAAGACTTTGCTGTTCTCCAAAACCATTTTTACTGTCATTTTTTCAGTTCATTGAATACGAATTCCACACCAGTTTATCGGGTATGACTGGATGGAACCAGAAATATCTGGTTTTGTTTAGGCTAACTCAATCCCAGATATTGCTACAGTCTCTGTGTTTCTGTATTCCTGATATTATCCACGGACTTTATTGTTTTGAATGTTTTTTATCAGGGAACATTTCATTTGCTACCGTTGAAACACTAATAGGTTCATCATGGGGACACCAGCTCTACACATTCGTATATTCTAAGGAGGACGCTAGAGGAACTGTGGCAAACAAACATGATATTTCTGTTGGTATAGATGACATTTTATGCAGTTGCCTAAGGAAAATACGTTGCTTTTCTCCAAAACCATTTTTACTGTTATTTTCTCGGTCCATTGCATACGAATTCCACACCACTTTGTCCGGATATGACTGGATGAAACTGGAAATATGCAGTTTTTTTTGTCTAACTCAATCCCAGATATTGCTACAGCCTCTGTGTTGGTGTACTCCTGATATTATCCATGGAATTTATTGTTTTGAATGTTTTTTTATCTGGGAAAATTTAATTTTTTACCGTAGAAACACTAATTGATTCTACATGGAGACACCAGCTCTACACTTTCGTATTTTCTAGGGGGAAAGGTAGAGGAACTGCGGCAAACAAACATGGTATTTCTGTTTGTATAGATGACATTTGATGCACTTGCCTAACGAAAAGACTTTGCTTTTCTCCAAAACCATTTGTACTGTGATTTTCTCGGTCCATTGCATACGAATTCCACACCAGTTTGTCTGGATATGACTGGATGAACCAGAAATATCCGGTTGTGTTCTGGCTAACTCAATCCGAAATATTGTGAAAGCCTCTGTGTTTGTGTTTTCTGGATATTATCGTTGGATTTATTGTGTTGAATGTTTTTTATCAGGGAACATTTGATATTTTACCGTAGAAACACTAATTGGTTCCATATGGAGACACCAAGTGAACATATTCGTATTTTCTAGGGAGAAAGCTAGAGGAACTGTGGCAAACAAACATGATCTTTCTGTTTGTATAGATGACATTTTATGCTCTTGCCTAACGAAAAGACTTTGCTTTTCTCCAAAACCATTTGTACTGTGATTTTCTCGGTCCATTGCATACGAATTCCACACCAGTTTGTCCGGATATGACTGGATAAAACCGGAAATTTCCGGTTTCATTTTGGCTAACTCTATCCCAGATATTGCTACAGGCTCTGTGTTTGTTTTTACTGGATACAATTCATGGACTTCATTGTTTTGAATGCTTTTTGTCAGGGAACATTTTATTTTGAGCTTGGATACAGTAATTGGCTCCACATGGAGACACCAGCTCTACATATTCGTATTTTCTAGGGAGAAAGCTAGAGGAACTGCAGCAAACAAACATGATCTTTCTGTTTGTCTAGATGACATTTTATGCACTTGCCTAACGAAAAGACTTTTCTTTTCTCCAAAACCATTTGTACTGTGATTTTCTCGGTCCATTGCATAAGAATTCCACACCAGTTTGTCCAGAATGACTGGATGAAACCGGAAATTTCCGATTTCATTTTGGCTAACTCAATCCCAGATATTGCTACAGCCTCTGTGTTTGTTTTTACTGGATACAATCCATGGATTCATTGTTTTGATTGCTTTTTTTCAGGCAGCATTTTATTTTGAGCTTGGATACAGTAATTGGCTCCACATGGAGACACCAGCTCTACCTATTCGTATTTTCTAGGGAGAAAGCTAGAGGAACTCTGACAAACAAACATGATATTTCTGTTTGTGTAGATGACATTTTATGCACTTGCCTAACGAAAAGACTTTGCTTTTCTGCAAAACAATTTTACTGTATTTATCTCGGTGCATTGCATACGAATTACACTAGAGTTGTCCGGATATGACTGGAAGAAACCGGAAATATCCGGTTTTGTTTTGGCTAATTCAATCCCTTATATTGCTACAGCCTCTGTGTTTCTGTATTCCTGATATTATCCACGGACTTTATAGTTTTGAATGTTTTTTTTTTATCAGGGAACATTTAATTTTGTGCTTGGAATCACTAACTGGTTCCACATGGACACACCAGCTCTACACATTCGTATTTTCTAGGGAGAAAGCTAGAGGAACTGCGGCAAACAAACATGATATTTCTGTTTGTATAGATGACATTTTATACAGTTTCCTAACGAAAAGACATTGCTTTTCTCCAAAACCATTAGTACTGTGATTTTCTCGGTTCATTGTATACGAATTCCACACCAGTTTGTCCGGATATGACTGGATGAAACCAGAAATATCCGGTTGTGTTATGGCTAACTCAATCCCAGATATTGCTACAGTCTCTGTGTTTCTTTATTCCTGATATTATCCACGGACTTTATTGTTTTGAATGTTTTTTTATCAGGGAACATTTCATTTGGTACCGTTGAAACACTAATAGGTTCATCATGGGGACACCAGTTCTACACATTCGTATATTCTAGAGAGGAAGCTAGAGGAACTGTGGCAAACAAACATGATATTTCTGGTGGGATAGATGACATTTTATGCAGTTGCCTGAGGAAAATACGTTGTTTTTCTCCAAAACCATTTTTACTGTGATTTTCTCGGTCCATTGCATACGAATTCCACACCAGTTTCTCCAGATATGCCTGAAGGAAACCAGAAATATCCAGTTGTTTTTTGCCTAACTCAATCCCAGATATTGTTACTGCCTCTGTGTTTGTGTATTCCTGATATTATCCACGGACTTTATTTTTTTGAATGTTTTTTTTTTCAGGAAACATTTAATTTTGTGCTTGGAAACACTAATTGGTTCCACATGGAGACACTGGCTCTACACATTCGTATTTTCTAAGGACAAAGCTAGAGGAACTGCGGCATACAAACATGATATTTCTGTTTGTATAGATGACATTTGATGCACTTGCCTAACGAAAAGACTTTGCTTTTCTCCAAAACCATTTTTACTGTGATTTTCTCACTCCATTGCATTCGAATTCCACACCACTTTGTCGGGATATGACTGGAAGAAACCAGAAATATCCGGTTGTGTTTTGCTTAACTCAATCCGAAATATTGCTACAGCCTCTGTGTTTGTGTTTTCTGGATATTATCCACGGACTTTATGGTTTGAATGTTTTCTATCAGGGAACATTTAATTTTGTGCTTGGAATCACTAATTGGTTCCACATGGAGACACCAGCTCTACACATTCATATTTTCTAGGGAGGAAGGTAGAGGAACTGCGACAAACAAACATGATATTTCTGGCTTTACAGATGACATTTTATGCACTTGCCTAACGAAAAGACTGCTTTTCTCCAAAACCATTTTTACTGTGATTTTCTCGGTCCTGTGCATATGAATTCCACACCAGTTTGTCCGGATACGACTGGATAAACCAGAAATATGCGGTTGTGTTTTGGCTAAGTGAATCCAAAATATTTTGAAACCCTCTGTCTTGTTTTTTTCTGGATGTTATCGATGGACTTTATTGTTTTGAATGTTTTTTTTTTATCAGGGAACATTTATAATTCTGCTTGGAAACACTAATTGGTTTCACATGGAGACACCAGCTCTACACATTCGTATTTTCTAGGGAGAAAGCTAGAGGAACTGCTGCAAACAAACATTCTATTTCTGTTTGTATAGATGACATTTTATGCACTTGCCAAATAAAAGACTTTGCTTTTCTGCAAACCCATTTTTACTGTGATTTTCTCGGTCCATTGCATACGAATTCCACACCAGTTTCTCCAGATATGCCTGAAGGAAACTGGAAATATCCGGTTGTTTTTTGCCTAACTCAATCCCAGATATTGTTACTGCCTCTGTGTTTGTGTATTCCTGATATTATCCACGGACTTTATTTTTTTTTAATGTTTTTTTTTTTCAGGAAACATTTAATTTTGTGCTTGTATACAGTAATTCATTCCACAAGGAGACACCAGCTGAACATATTCGTATTTTCTAGGGAGAAAGCTAGAGGAACTGCGGTAAACAAACATGATATTTCTGTTTGTATAGATGACATTTGAAGCACTTGCCTAACGAAAAGACTTTGCTTTTCTCCAAAACCATTTGTACTGTGATTTTCTCGGTCTATTGCTTACGAATTCCACACCAGTTTGTCTGAATATGACTGGATGAAACCGGTAATATCTGGTTTTGTTTTGGCTATCTCAATACCAGATATTGCTACATCCTCAGTGTTTGTGCATTCCTGATATTATCTATGAACTTTATTGTTTTGAATGTTTTTTTTTTCAGGGAACCTTTAATTTTGTGCTTGGAATCACTAATTGGTTCCAGATGGAGACACCAGCTCTACACATTCGTATTTTCTAGGGAGAAAGCTAGAGGAACTGCGGCAAACAAACATGATATTTCTTTTTATATAGATGACATTTTATACAGTTGCTTAACGAAAAGACATTGCTTTTCTCCAAAACCATTAGTACTGTGATTTTCTCGGTCCACTGCATACGAATTCCAAACGACTTTTTCCGGATATGACTGGATGAAATCAGAAATATCCGGTTGTGTTCTGGCTAACTCAACCAGATATATTGGGAAAGCCTATAAGTGTTTTCTGGATATTATCGTTGGACTTTATTGTTTTGAATGTTTTTTATCAGGGAATATTTAATTTTCTGCTTGGAAACACTAATTGGTTCCACATGGAGACACTAGCTCTACACATTCATATTTTCTACGGAGAAATCTAGAGGAACTGCGTCAAACAAACATGGTATTTCTGTTTGTATAGATGACATTTTATGCACTTGCCTAACGAAAAGACTTTGCTTTTCTCCAAAACCATTTTTTCTGTGATTATCTCAGTGCACTGCATATGAATTCCTCACCAGTTTGTCCGGATATGACTAGATGACACCTGAAATATCCGGTTTTGTTTGGCTAACTCAAACCCAGATATTGCTACAGCCTCTGTGTTTGTTTTTTCTGGATACTATCCATGGACTTTATTGTTTTGAATTCTTTTTATCGGGGAACATTTTATTTTGACCTTGGATACAGTAATTGGTTCCACTTGGAGACACCAGCTCTACATATTCTTATTTTCTAGATAGAAAGCTAGAGGAACTTCGACAAACAAACATGATAGTTCTGTTTGTATAGAGGACATTTTATGCACTTGCCTAACGAAAAGACTTTGCTTATCTTGAAAACCATTTTTACTGTGATTTTCTCGGTGCATTGCGTACGAATTCCACACCACCTTGTCCGGATATAACTGGATGAAACCGGAAATATCCGGTTTTGTTTTGGATAACTCAATCCCAGATATTGCTAAAGCCTCTGTGTTGGTGTTTTCTGGATATTATCCACTGACTTTATAGTTTTGAATGTTTTTTTTTTTATCAGGGAACTTTTAATTTTGTACTTGGGATCACTAATTGCTTCCACATGGAGACACCAGCTCCATACATTCGTATTTTCTAAGGAGAAAGCTAGAGGAACTGCGGTAAACAAAGCTGATATTTCTGTTTGTATAGAAGACATGTTATGCACTTGCCTAACGAAAAGATTTTGCTTTTCTCTAAAACCATTTTTCTATGATTTTCTCGGTACTCTTCATATGAATTCCACACAAGTTTGTCCGGAAATGACTGGATGAAACGGGAAATATCTGGGGTTTTTTTTGGCTAACTCAATCCCAGTTATTGCTACAGCCTCTTTGTTTTTGTATTCCTGATGTTATCCACGTGCACTATTGATTTGAATGTTTTTTATTGGGGAACATTTTATTTTGTGCTTGGAAACACTAATTGGATCCACATGGAGACACCAACTCTACACATTCGTACTTTCTGGGGAGAAAGCTAGAGGAACTCTAACAAACAAACATGATATTTCTGTTTGTATCGATGACATTTTATGCACTTGCCTAACGAAAACACTTTGCTTTTCTCCAAAACCACTTTTACTGTGATTTTCTCGGACAATCGCATACGAATTCCACATGAGTTTTTCCGGAAATGACTGGATAAAAACGGAAATATCCAGTTGTGTTTTGGCTAACTCAATCCGAAATATTGTGAAAGCCTATATTGGTGTTTTCTGGATATAATCAATGGACTTTATTGTTTTGAATGTTTTTTATCAGGGAACATTTAATTTTGATCCTGGAAACACTAATTGTTTCCACATGGAGACACCAGCTCTACACATTTGTATTTTCTAGGGAGAAAGCTAGAGCAACTGCAGCAAACAAACATGATATATCTGTTTGTATAGATGACATTATATGCACTTGCCTAACGAAAAGACTTTGCTTTTCTCCAAAACCATTTTTACTGTGATTTTTTGGTTCATTGCATATGAACTCCACACCACGTTGTCCGTATATGACTGGATGAAAACAGAAATATCAGGTTGTGTTTTTGCTAACACAATATGAAATATTGTGAAAGCCTCTATGTTTGTGTTTTCTGGGTATTAATGATGGACTTTATTGTTTTGAATATTTTATCAGGGAACATTTAATTTTGTACCGTAGAAACACTAATTGGTTCATCATGGGGACACCAGCTCTACACATTCATATTGTCTAGGAAGACTGCGATAGGAACTGCGGCAAACAAGCATGATATTTCTGTTTGTATAGAAGACATTTTATGCACTTGCCTAACAAATAGACTTTGCTTTTTTCCAAAACCATTTTTACAGTGAATATCTCCATTTATTGCATACGAATTCCACATCATTTTACCCGATATTACTGGATGTAACAGGAAATATCCAGTTTTGTTTTGGCTAACTCAATCCCAGATATTGCTACAGCCTCTGTGTTTGTGTATTCCTGATATTATCCACGGTCTTTATTGTTTTGAATTTTTTTTATCAGCGAACATTTAATTTTGTGCTTGGAATCACTAATTGGTTCCACATGGAGACACCAGCTCTACACATTCGTATTTTCTAGGGAGACAGCTGGAGGAACTGCGGCAAACAAACATGATATTTCTGTTTGTATAGATGACATTTGATGCACTTGCCTAACGAAAAGACTTTGCTTTTCTCCAAAACCATTTTTACTGTGAATATCTCCTTCCATTGCATACGAATTCCACATCAGTTTACTGGATATTACTGGATATAACCAGAAATATCCGGTTTTGTTTTGGCTAACTCAATCCGAAATATTGCTACAGCCTTTGTGTTTGTGTTTTGCTGATATTATAAACGGTCTTTATTTTTTTCAATGTTTTTTTATCAGGGAACATTTAATTTTGTGCCTGGATCACTAATTGGTTCCACATGGAGACACCAGCTCTACACATTCGTATTTTCTAGGGAGACAGCAAGAGGAACTGCGACTAACAAACATGATATTTCTGTTTGTATAGATGACATTTTATGTACTTGCCTAACGAAAAGACTTTGCTTTTCTCCAAAAGCATTTTTACTGTGATTTTCTCGGTCCATTGCATACGAATTCCACAACAGTTTGTCCTGATATGACTGGATGACCCCGGAAATATCCGGTTTTGTTTTGGCTAACTCAATCCCAGATATTGCTACAGCATCTATGTTTGTGTATTCCTGATATTATCCGCGGACTTTATTGTTTTGAATGTTTTTTATCAGGGAACATTGAATTTTGTGCTTGGAATTACTAATTGGTTCCACATGGAGACACCAGCTCTACACATTCGTATTTTCTAGGGAGAAAGCTAGAGGAACTGCGGCAAACAAACATGATATTTCTGTTTGTATCGAAGACATTTTATGCACTTGCCTAACGAAAAGACTTTGCTTTACTCCAAAAATATTTTAATGTGATTTTCTGGTCCATTGCATACGAATTCCTGAACAGTGTGTCAGGATATGACTGGATGTAACCAGAAATATCCGGTTGTGTTTGGGTAACTCAATCCGAAGTATTGTGAAAGCCTCTATTGGTGTTTTCTGGATATTATCAATGGACTTTATTGTTTTCAATGTTTTTATCAGGGAACATTTAATTTTGTTATTGGAAACACTAATTCTTTACACATGGAGACACCAGCTTTACATGTTCGCATTTTGTAGGGAGAAAGCTAGATGAACTGCGGCAAACAAACATGATATTTCTGTTTGTATAGATGACATTTGATGCACTTGGCTAACGAAAAGACTTTGCTTTACTCCAAAACCATTTCTACTGTGATTTTTTCGGTCCATTGCATACGAATTCCACACCAGTTTGTCCGGATATGACTGGAGGAAACCGGAAATATCCGGTTGTGTTTTGGCTAACTCAATCCGAAATATTGCTACAGACTCTGTGTATGTGTTTTCTGGATATTATCGATGGACTTATTGTTTTGAATGTTTTTATCAGGGAACATTTAATTTTGTACTGTTGAAACACTAATTGTTTCCACATGGAGACACTAACTCTACACATTCGTATTTTCTAGGGAGAAAGCTAGAAGAACTGCGGCAACAAACATGATATTTCTGTTTGTATAGATGAAATTTTATGCACTTGCCTTTTGAAAAGACTTTGCTTTTCTCCAAAACAATTTTTACTCTGATTTTCTCGGTGCATTGCATACGAATTCCACACCAGTTTGTTCGGATATGACTGGATGAAACCAGAAATATCCGGTTGTGTTTTGGCTAAGTCAATCCCAGATATCGTTACCGCCTCTGTGTTTGTGTATTCCTGATATTATCTACGGACATTATTTTTTTGAATGTTTTTTTTTTTTCAAGGAACATTAAATTTGGGCTTGGAAACACTAATTCTTTCCACATAGAGACACCAGATCTACACGTTCGTATATTTTAGGGAGAAAGCTTGAAGAACTGCGGCAAACAAACATGATATTTCTGTTTGTATAGATGACGTTTTATGCTCTTGCCTACAGAAAAGACTTTGCTTTTCTCCAAAACCATTTTTCCTGTGATTTTCTCAGTCCATTAGATACGAATTCCACAGCAGTTTGTCTTGATATGACTGGATGAAACCAGAAATATCCGGCTGTGTTTTGGCTAACTCAATCCGAAATATTGCTACAGACTCTGTGTTTGTGTTTTCTGGATATTATCGATGGACTTATTGTTTTGAATGTTTTTATCAGGGAACATTTAATTTTGTACCATTGAAACACTGATTGTTTCCACATGGAGACACTAGCTCTACACATTCGTATTATCTAGGGAGAAAGCTAGAGGAACTCTGGCAAACAAACATGATATTTCTGTTTGTATAGATGACATTTGATGCACTTGCCTAACGAAAAGACGTTGCTTTTCATGAAACCATTTTACTATGATTTTCTAGGTCCATTGCATACGAATTACACAACACTTTGTCCGTATATGACTGGATGAAACCGGAAATATCTGGTTTTGTTTTGGCAAACTCAATTGCAGATATTGCTACAGCCTCTGTGTTTTTTTTTTCTGGATATTATCCACAGACTTTATTGTTTGGAATGTTTTTTATCGGGGAACATTTTATTTTTAGCTTGGATATAGTAATTGGATCCACATGAAGACACCAGCTCTACATATTCATATTTTCTTGGGAGAAATCTAGAAGAACTGCGACAAACAAACATGATATTTCTGTTTGTATAGATGACATTTTATGCACTTGCCTATTGAAAAGACATTGCTTTTCTCCAAAACCATTTTTTCTTTGGTTTTCTCGTTCCATTGCATATGAATTCCACACAAGTATGTCCGGATATGACTGGATGAAACCGGAAAAATCTGTGTTTTTTTTTTTTTTGGCTAACTCAATCCAAGAAATTGCTACATCCTCAGTGTTTGTGCATTCCTGATATTATCTACGGACTTTATTGTTTTGAATGTTTTGTATCAGGGAACATTTAATTTTGTGCTTGGAAACACTAATTGGTTCCACATGGAGACACCAGCTCTACACATTCGTATTTTCTAGGGAGAAAGCTAGAGGAACTGCGGCAAACAAACATGATATTTCTGTTTGTATAGATGACATTTTATGCACTTGCCTAACGAAAAGACTTTGCTTTTCTCCAAAACAATTTTTAGGGTGATTTTCTGGTCCATTGCATACGAATTCAAGAACAGTTTGTCCGTATATGACTGGATGAAACCAGAAATATCCCATTGTGTTTTGGCTAACTCAATCCCAGATATTGTTACCACATCTGTGGTTGTGTGTTCCTGATATTATCCACAGACTTTACTGTTTTGAATGCTTTTTATCAGGGAACATTTAATTTTCTGCTTGGAAACACTGATTCTTTCCACAGGGAGACACCAGCTCTACACATTCGTATTTTCTAGGTAGAAAGCTAGAGGAAATTCGGCAAGCAAACATGATATTTCTGTTTGTATAGATGACATTTCATGCTCTTGCCTAATGAAAAGACTTTGCTTTTCTCCAAAACCATTTCTACTGTTATTTTCTCGGACCATTGCATACGAATTTCACACCAGTTTGTCCGGATATGACTGGATGAAACCAGAAATATCCGGCTCTGTTTTGGCTAACTCAATCAGAAATATTGCTACAGCCTCTGTGTTTGTGTTTTCTGGATATTATGGATGGACTTATGGTTTTGAATGTTTTTATCAGGGAACATTTAATTTTGTACCGTTGAAACACTAATTGTTTCCACAGGAGACACCAGCTCTACACATTCATATTTTCTAGGGAGAAAGCTAGAGAAACTGCGACAAACAAACATGATATTTCTGTTTGTATAGATGACATTTTATGCTCTTGCCTAACGAAAAGACTTTGCTTTTCTCCAAAACCATTTCTACTGTGATTTTCTCGGTCCATTGCATATGAATTCCACACCACTTTGTAAGAATATGACTGGATGAAACCGGAAATATCTGGTTTTGTTTTGGCTAACTCAATTGCCGATATTGCTACATCCTCTGTGTTTGTGCATTCCTGATATGATCTACGGACTTTATTGTTTTGAATGTTTTTTATCAGGGAACATTTAATTTTGTGCTTGGAAACACTAATTGGTTTCACATGGAGACACCAGCTCTACACATTCATATTTTCTAGGGAGAAAGCTAGAGGAACTGTGGCAAACAAACATGATATTTCTGTTTGTATAGATGACATTTTATGCACTTGCCTATGAAAAGACTTTGCTTTTCTCCAAAACCATTGTTTCTGTGATTTTCTGGTCCATTGCATACGAATTCAAGAACAGTTTCTCCGGATATGACTGGATGAAACCGGAAATATCCGGTAGTGTTTTGGCTAACTCAATCCCAGATATCGTTACCACCACTGTGTTTGTGTATTCCTGATATTATCCACAGACCTTATTGTTTTGAATGTTTTTTTTTCAGGAAACTTTTAATTTTCTGCTTGGAAACACTAATTGTTTCCACATGGAGACACCAGCTCTTCACATTCATATTTTCTAGGGAGAAAGCTACAGGAACTGCGGCAAACAAACATGGTATTTCTGTTTGTATAGATGAGATTTTATGCTCTTGCCTAACGAAATGACTTTGCTTTTCTCCAAAACCCTTTGTACTGTGATTTTCTCAGTCCATTGCATACGAATTCCACACCAGTTTTTCTTGAAATGACTGGTTGAAACCAGAAATATCCGCCTGTGTTTTGGCTAACTCAATCTGAAATATTGCTACAGAATCTGTGTTTGTGTTTTCCGGATATTAAAAATGGACTTATTGTTTTGAATGTTTTTATCAGGGAAAAATTAATTTTGTACCGTTGAAACACTAATTGTTTCCACATGGAGACACCAGCTCTACACATTCGTATTTTCTAGGGAGAAAGATAGAGTAACTGCGACAAACAAAC
The DNA here is from genome assembly GCF_033115175.1 of Lepus europaeus. Taxonomy (NCBI): domain Eukaryota; kingdom Metazoa; phylum Chordata; class Mammalia; order Lagomorpha; family Leporidae; genus Lepus; species Lepus europaeus. The sequence goes on along the minus strand of NW_026909547.1, from coordinate 985,837 downwards.
ATGATATTTCTGTTTGTATAGATGACATTTTATGCACTTGCCTAACGAAAAGACTTTGCTTTTCTTGAAACCATTTATACTATGATTTTATCGGTCCATTGCATACAAATTACACAACACTTTGTCCGTATATGACTGGATGAAACCGGAAATATCCGGTTTTCTTTTGGGTAACTCAATCGCAAATATTGCTACAACCTCTGTGTTTGTTTTTTCTGGATATTATCCACAGACTTTATTGTTTGGAATGTTTTTTATCGGGGAACATTTTATTTTTAGCTTGCATATAGTAATTGGTTCCACATGAAGACACCAGCTCTACATATTCATATTTTCTTGGGAGAAAGCTATAGGAACTGAGACAAACAAACATGATATTTCTGTTTGTATAGATGACATTTTATGCACTTGCCTAACGAAAAGACTTTGCTTTTCTCCAAAACCATTTTTACTGTTATTTTCTCGGTCCATTGCATACGAATTCCACAACAGTTTGTCCGGAAATGACTGGATGAAACCGGAAATATCTGGTTTTGTTTTGGCTAACTCAATCCCAGAAATTGCTACATCCTCTGTGTTTGTGCATTCCTGATTATCTACGGACTTTATTGTTTTGAATGTTTTTTATCAGGGAACATTTAATTTTCTGCTTGGAAACACTAATTGGTTCCACATGGAGACACCAGCTCTACACATTCTTATTTTGTAGGGAGAAAGCTAGAGGAACTGCGGCAAACAAACATGATATTTCTGTTTGTATAGATGACATTTGATGCACTTGCCTAACGAAAAGACTTTGCTTTTCTCCAAAACAATTTTTACTGTGATTTTTTTGGTTCACTGAATACGGATTCCACACCACTTTGTCCGGATATGAATGGATGAAAACAGAAATATCCGGTGGTGTTTTGGCTAACTCAATCCAAAATATTGTGAAAGCCTCTCTGTTTGTGTTTTCTGGGTATTATCGATGGACGTTATTGTTTTGAATGATTTTATCAGGGAACATTTAATTTTGTACCGTAGAAACACTAATTGTGTCATCATGGGTACACCAGCTCTACACATTTGTATTTTCTAGGGAGAAAGCTAGAGGAACTGCGACAAACAAACATGATATTTCTGTTTGTATCTATGAGATTTTATGCACTTGCCTAAGAAAAGACTTTGCTATTCTTGAAAACCATTTTTACTGTGATTTTCTCGGTCCATTGCATACGAATTCCACACCAGTTTGTCCGGATATGACTGGATGAAACCGGAAATATCCGGTATTGTGTTGGCTAACTCAATCCGAAATATTGTGAAAGCCTCTGTGTTTGTGTTTTCTGGATATTATCAACGGACTTTGGTTTTTTCAATGTTTTTTATTGGGGAACATTTTATTTTGAGTTTGGATACAGTAATTCATTCCACAAGGAGACACCAGCTGAACTTATTCGTATTTTCTAGGGAGAAAGCTAGAGTAACTGTAACAAACAAACATGATATTTCTGTTTGTATCAATGACATTTTATGCACTTGCCTAACGAAAAAATTTGCTATTCTCCAAAACGATTTTTACTGTGATTTTCTCGGTCCATTGCATACGAATTCAATACAAGTTTGTCCTTATATGCTTGGAAGAAACCGGAAATATCCGGTATTGTTTTATCTAACTCAATCCCAGATATTGCTACAGCCTCTGTGTTGGTGTATTCCTGATATTATCCACGGACTTTATTGTTTTGAATGTTTTTTTAACAGGGAACATTTAAGTTTGTGCTTGGAATCATTAATTGGTTCCACATTGAGACACCAGCTCTACACATTCGTATTTTCTAGTGAGAAAGCTAGAGGAACTGTGACAAACAAACATGATATTTCTGTTTGTATAGATGACATTTTATGTACTTGCATAACAAAAAGACTTTGCGTTTCTCCAAAACCAATTTACTGTGAATATCTCAGTCCATTGCTTACGCATTCCATAGCAGTTTACTGGATATGACTGGAAGAAACTGGAAATATCCGATTTGTTTTGGCTAACTCAATCCGAAATATTCTGAAAGCCTCTGTGTTTGTGTTTTCTGGGTATTATCGATGGACTTTATTGTTTTGAATATTTTTTATCGGGGAACATTTAATTTTGTACCGTAGAAACACTAATTGGTTCATCATGGGGACACCAGCTCTACACATTCATATTTTCTAGGGAGACTACAAGAGGAACTACGCAAACAAACATGATATTTCTGTTTGTATAGATGATATTTTATGCACTTGCCTAACGAAAAGACTTTGCTTTTCCCCAAAACCATTTTTACTGTGAATATCTCAGTCCATTGCTCACGAATTCCACACCAGTTTACGGCATATGACTGGAAGAAACCGGAAATATCCCGTTTTGTTTTGGCTAACTCAATCCCAGATATTGCTACAGCCTCTGTGTTTGTGTATTCCTGATATTATCCACTGACTTTATTGTTTTGAATGTTTTTTTATCAGGGAACATTTACTTTTGTGCTTAGAATCACTAATTGGTTCCACATGGAGACACCAGCTCTACACATTCGTATTTTCTGGGGAGAAAACTAGAGGAACTGCGGCAAACAAACATGATATTTCTGTTTGTATAGATGAAATTTTATGCACTTGCCTAACGAAAAGACTTTGCTTTTCTCCAAAACCATTTTTACTGTGGTTTTTTGGTTCATTGCATATGAATTCCACACCAGTTTGTCCGGATATGACTGAATGAAAACAGAAATATCCGGTTGTATTTTGGCTAACTCAATCTGAAATATTGTGAAAGCCTCTTTGTTTGTGGTTTCTGGATATTATCGATGGACTTTATTGTTTTGAATGTTTTTTTTTTCAGGAAACATTTAATTTTGTACCGTTGAAACACTAATTGGTTCATCATGGGAACACCAGCTCTACACATTCGTATTTTCTACGGAGAAAGCTAGAGGAACTGCGGCAAACAAACATGATATTTCCGTTTGTATCGATGACATTTTATGCACTTGCCTAACGAAAAGACTTTGCTATTCTCCAGAACCATTTTTATTGTGATTTTTTCAGTCCATTGCATACGAATTCCCCACCAGTTTGTCCGGATATGACTGGAAGAAACAGGAAATATCCGGTTTTTTTGGCTAACTCAATCCCAGATATTGCTACAGCCTCTGTGTTTGTGTATTCCTGATATTATCCATGGACTTTAGTAATTTGAATGTTTTTTATTGGGGAGCATTTTATTTGAGCATGGATACAGTAATTGGTTCCACATGGAGACACCAGCTGGACATATTCGTAGTTTCTAGGGAGAAAGCTAGAGGAACTGTGGCAAACAAACATGATATTTCTGTTTGTATAGATGACATTTGATGCACTTGCCTAACGAAAGGACTTTGCTTTTCTCCAAAACCATTTTTATTGTGAATATCTCTGTCCATTGCTTACGAATTCCACACCAGTTTACCGGATATGACTGGATGAAACCGGAAATATCCTCTTTTGTTTTGGCGAACTCAATCCAAGATATTACTACAGCCTCTGTGTTTGTGTATTCCTGATATTATCCACGGACTTTATTGTTTTGAATGCTTTTTATTAGGGAACATTTAAATTTGTACCATTGAAACACTAATTGGTTCATCATGGGGACACCAGCTCTACACATTCGTATTTTCTAGGGAGAAAGCTACAGGAACTGCGGCTAAGAAACAAGATATTTCTGTTTGTTTCTATGAACTTTATGCATTTGCCTAACGAAAAGACTTTGCTTTTCTCCAAAACCATTTTTACTGTGTTTTTCTCAGTCCACAGCTTACGAATTCCACACAAGTTTGTGCGGATATGACTGGAAGAAACCGGAAATATACTGTTTTGTTTTGGCTAACTCAATCCCAGATATTGCTATCGGCTCTGTTTGTGTATTCCTGATATTATCCACGGACTTTATTGTTCTGAATGCTTTTTATCAGGGAATATTTCATTTTGTGCTTGGAATCACTAATTGGTTCCACATGGAGACACCAGCTCTTCACATTCATATTTTCTAGGGAGAAAGCTAGAGGAACTGCGGCAAACAAACATGATATTTCTGTTTGTATAGATGACATTTGATGCACTTGCCTAACGAAAAGACTTTGTTATTCTCCAAAACCATTTTACTGTGATTTTCTCGGTCCATTGCATACGAATTCCCCACCAGTTTGTCGCGATATGACTGGATGAAAACAGAAATATCCGGTGGTGGTTTGGCTAACTCAATCCGAAATATTTTGAAAGCCTCTGTGTTTCTCTTTTCTGGATATTATCAATGGACTTTATTGTTTTGAATATTTTTATCAGGGAACATTTAATTTTGTACCGTTGAAACACTAGTTGTTTCATCATGGGCACACCAGCTCTACACATTTGTATTTTCTAGGGAGAAAGCTAGAGGAACTGCGGCAAACAAACATGATATTTCTGTTTGTATAGATGACATTTTATGCAGTTGCCTAAGAAAAGACTTTGCTATTCTCCAAAACAATTTTTACTGGGATTTTCTCGGTCCATTGCATACGAATTCCACACCAGTTTGCCCGGATATGACTGGATGAAACCGGAAATATCCGGTATTGTTTTTGCTAACTCAATCCGAAATATAGTGAAAGCCTCTGTGTTTGTGTTTTCTGGATATTATCAACGGACTTCAGGTTTTTGAATTTTTTTTATCGGGGAACATTTTATTTTGAGATTGGATACAGTAATTCATTCCACAAGGAGACACCCGCTGAAAATATTCGTATTTTCTAGGGAGAAAGCTAGAGGAACTGCGACACACAAACATGATATTTCTGTTTGTATAGATAACATTTTATGCACTTGCCTAACGAAAAGACTTTGCTATTCTCTAAAACCATTTTTACTGGGATTTTCTCTGTCCATTGCATACGAATTCCACACAAGTTTGTCCGGATATGACTGGAAGAAACCGGAAATATCAGGTTGTGTTTTGGCTAAGTCAATCCGAAATATTGTGAAAGCCTCTGTGTTAGTGTTTTCTGGATATTATCAACGGATTTTAGTTTTTTGAATATTTGTTATCGGGGAACATTTTATTTTGAGCTTGGATACAGTAATTCGTTCCACAAGGAGACACCAGGTGAACATATTCGTATTTTCTAGGGAGAAAGCTAGAGGAACTGTGGCAAACAAACATGATATTTCTGTTTGTTTAGATGACATTTTATGCACTTGCCTAACGAAAACACTTTGCTTTTCTCCAAAACCGTTTTTACTGTGACTTTCTCGGTCCATTGCATACGAATTCCACACCATTTTACCAGATATGACTGGATGAAAGCAGAAATATCCGGTATTGTTTTATCTAACTCAATCCCAGATATTGCTACAGCCTCTGTGTTTGTGTATTCCTGATGTTATCAATGGACTTTATGGTTCTGAATGTTTTTTATCAGGGAACATTTTAATTTTGAGCTTGGTATCACTAATTGGTTCCACATGGAGGAACCAGCTCTACACATTCATATTTTCTAGGGAGAAAGCTAGTGGAACTGCCGCAAATAAACATGATATTTCTGTTTGTATCGATGACATTTTATGCAATTGCCTAACGAAAAGACTTTGTTATTCTCCAAAACCATTTTACTGTGATTTTCTCGGTCCATTGCATACGAATTCCCCACCAGTTTGTGGGGATATGACTGGATGAAACCAGAATTATCCGGTTGTGTTTTGGCTAACTCAATACGAAATGTTGTGAAAGCCTCCGTGTTGGTGTTTTCTGGATATTATCAACGGATTTTATTTTTATTTTTTTTTTTTACTTTTATTTAATGAATATAAATTTCCAGTGTACAGCTTATGGATTACAATGGCTTCCCCCTCCCATAAATTCCCTCCCACCGCTACCCTCTCCTCTTCCGCTCCCTGTCCCCTTTCATTTGCATCAAGATTCATTTTCAATTCTCTATATACAGAAGATCAATATGAAGTAAAGATTTCAACAGTTTGCACCCACATAGAAACAAAAAGTGAAACATACTGTTTGAGTACTAGTTATAGCATTAAATCACAATGTACAGCACATTAAGGACAGAGATCCCACATGAGGAGCAAGTGCACAGTGGCTCCTGTTGTTGACCCAACAAATTGACACTCTAGAGGAATCCAAGATGGCGGAATAGGAAGGGAGCACATTGATATTCTTCGGCAAGACACAACTTAATATAAGTGGAGATACTGCAGGGTCAAGGAAGAGTAGGGGAAGAAACAGCAGCGGAAACTCTTCCGGAACTAGTGATTCACAGCGGACCTGCGTGGAGAGCGTGGGAGCCCAAGTTCGGGAAACCAGCAGCAGACTCAACGCACCAGCGCTGGAACGCGAGGTGAGCCGAACCTCCATAGCCCGAGACACCAGCGGGCAAGCGGAAAGAGGAGGCTAGAGGGAACGAGCCTTGAAACTCCGTGGGGAAAATTCACCAGGCTAACTAGAAGAGAGAGAGGGAAAAAAAAGTGACTGAAACGGACACGAGTTTCTCTCTCTCCACTCACCCCTCAAGGGCGAGCAAGATAAAGAGCAGGCGCCATTTTGGACATACGTCATAAGCAGGGCGACCTCAGGTCTGCACCGGCCCTGAGCCTAGCAGAAAAACCTGACTCGGGGGGGAGGGGTGAAATAACAGGAGATTAGCATCTAACTTGGCAACCCAGTGGGAGACTGCAGGAGTATTGGAGCCCACACCGAGGGCAGCAGAGATTCCCTGTGTGGTCCTTGGGAAAGAGCTTCCAATCTCTGGCTCCTGTAGGTATATCATTTGCCTGCTAACTACCTCCAATTACATTCAGCTGTGCGGAATTACTTCCCTTTTGAATCAACAAAAGAGACACTTACCACACCTAACCTGGGAGTGTCTTCTTGACACACCCTCAACCCTGAGGAACCAAACACAGCTCGCAGTCCACACCCATCTCAAGCCTCTAAGGCTCCACTAAAAGCAGACAGTCCACTTAATATAGAGTCATAGTATAACAAGAAAAAAAAAACACCACAGTGAAGAAACCAAATATCTCCAACATGCCATACAACAAACGCAAAAACCAAGCTAACAAGAACAAGGAAGACACTGTGACGCCCACAAATGAAAAAGACACCCCAACTCAAGATTATGAAGATGATTAGATAGAAGAAATGCAAGAAGCGGATCTCAAAAATTTGATAAGAACATTAAGAAGTTCTCAAAAACAAATTCTTGAACTACAGAAATCCTTAAAGGACAAGATAGAAAATCTCTCTCATGAAAGTGAAATATTAAGGAGGAATCAAAATGAAATGAAACAACTAATGGAACAAGAAATGGTGATTGTGACGAGAAATCATAATGAAATGAAGAATTCAATAGATCAAATGACAAACACATTAGAGAGCCTTAAAAACAGAATGGGCGAAGCAGAAGAGAGAATATCAGACTTAGAAGACAGAGAACAGGAAAGGAAACAGGCAAACCAAAGAAAAGAAGAAGAAATTAGAAATCTAAAAAATATTGTCGGGAATCTACAGGATACTATTAAAAAATCTAACATTCGGGTTTTAGGAGTTCCTGAAGGCATGGAGAGGGAGAAAGGATTAGAAGGCATTTTCAGTGAGATACTAGCAGAAAATTTCCCAGGTTTGGAGGACAGAGGCATCTTAGTACAGGAAGCTTATAGAACCCCTAATAAACATGACCAAAAGAGATCCTCACCACGACACGTCATAACATAGCCTTGGCAACACATGACGACAGCCTAGGGTGGTTACTGGTGCCATAAACTAGAGTGTCAATTTGTTGGGTCAGCAACAGGAGCCACTGTGCGCTTGCTCCTGATGTGGGATCTCTGTCCTTAATGTACTGTACATTTTGATTTAATGCTAAAACTAGTACTCAAACAGTATGTTTCACTTTGTGTTTCTATGTGGGTGCAAACTGTTGAAATCTTTACTTAATGTATACTAAATTGATCTTCTGTATATAAAGAGAATCGAAAATTAATCTTAATGTGAATGGAAGGGGAGAGGGAGCGGGAGAGGGGAGGGTCGCGGGTTGGAGGGAAATTATGGGAAGGGGTAGTCATTGTAATCCATAAGCTGTATACTGGAAATTTATATTCATTAAATAAAAGTTAAAAAAAAACAAATTGACACTCTAGTTTATGGCGCCAGTAACCATCCTAGGCTGTCATCATGAGTTGCCAAGGCTATGGAAGCCTTCCAAGTTTACCGACTCTGATCATATTTAGACAAGTTCATAAAAGACAGAGTGAGGATAGTAACCAATGATCCTAAGAGTGGCATTTACCAGCTTTGAACAATTGTACAGCATTAAGTGGGGGAGAGGACCATCAGTACACACAGGTTGGAGTAGAGCCATTGGTGGTAGAGTAGAGGTTATGATTACAAAGGAATGAGGCCCAAGTGCACTAGACAGGGCCTAGAACAAAGGACAGAGTCATTATTAGAGGAGCTAAGAAAGGTGCTGTCTAAGCTACAAGTAATTTTTCTGATTGAGAGTCAAATGGAACCTGATAGAAGGGGCTTGATAATAATCTGGTGGGCTTTAGGCCTTGTAAGTTAAGAGGCCCAGACCTATCTATCTCTTCACATGGGGTATATCCTAAGGGAGGTGTGAACCTCCTAGGGGAAGGCCCTCTGTTGACTTTCATTACTTGGCTGGCCGGGGAGGAGAGCTGGGCAGGTAAATGCAGGGGGCATCTCTAACAAGAAATTTACAGTTCTGCCTGCAATGTTGCTGACCCTACTTGACCAAACCCTCAGCTGCAGTGGTCATTTTGGAAGTTGGGCTGAGTGAAGGGCTTTTCAGCTTAGAGCCAATAAGATCTGTGGCTCTGACCTGGGCATCCTTCGACTCCAGGGCAGGTCCATTTCCAGTGACCCAACTCTTGGCAGAGCTACCAGGGCTCTTCACAAGCTGATTTCTGCTGAAGCCCAGGCTTACCACATTGAAAGCCACTGCTGTGGACTGGCCTGTTGGGTCTCCTTGAGGGCAGATCACTGTACAGATCAGCCATTAATAGGCCTGCCACCCATTGCTTCTGATACCGAGCTTTCTTTTCCTCCTGGTTTGTGTTAAAGCAGACCAGAGGATGCAAGTCAAGGGAGTGCCCAAGTCCCATCTCTAATCTTCTGCGGCCTGAACTACAAGTCTATAGTCACAGGCATGTTCTGCAGTAGTTTTTCTAAGGTAGACAATGCCCATGAGGAAAATTATATTCTCACTTGAAAACTTTCTTTCCCTTTGGTCTGAAAGGGAGGTTTTTTCTACTTACTGTATACTTCGCTGATGGCAAAGTGAATCTACTATGAGATTATTAGTTAAGTTCTTATTTTGGCTATGTTATTACAGAAAAATGTTAGCCATCTCTTTTATAAGGTCTAAAGATTTAATTGTGCCTCCTACAGATTCCTTTATAATAGAATTAGTTTCCTACCTTGAAGAGAATAGAGAAATGAAAGAACAAGTTGGGCTTAGAATAGAGAAATGAGGGAGCAAGTCCCAGATCGCTTACTGACAATAGCAATATGACATGAATACTTAGCAAACCGTTGCAACCATTAGATAACAACTTAAGAAAACATTTACCAGAAGGTCCAATGCCTTCTATAAATTTTAAGAATCATGTGTTTGAAAATACCGCTTAAATATCTAACATGGTGTAGTTTGTTTAGCCAGTAAACTTAAGCACAACCATCTAAAATGTTTTTAGTTTCTTTCTACCAACAAGTATAAAACATATGATACAGAGATCCAGGTCACACCAATTAAAATGTATCTTTGATTGATTTTAGCAGCTTAAATTTATGGACCATCTTATCTATAAGCCATTTAAAACTCTTAATAAAATTCCCCCATGTGGACATACAATATGTACACACATATAACATAGCATAATAGACCAATATAGCAATTTTAATAATAGCTTTTAAAATCTTTAACTCTTTTTCTAGATTGCCAATGGATTTGAATTGCTTTTTGTTTTTAGTAACCTCAGTTAACCATACTTTCTCTCAGTTGATACTTTTAATACATTATTGGCTTCATCTCTTTACAGAGCCATCCCAAAGTACTGAATACAATAAAAGTGGCTGGAAAAAGTCCATAGGAACCTATAGGAGGACAGCTAAACACAGAACCAACAACGCTTTAGTTTTATGAGCAGCACATCATATATAACTATGGATGACAAAAGACTTTAAGTCGCCATGTTTAAAATGATAAACTCATCAACCAATAAGAGGCACTTGCTTACTTCACAGTATTTTTGAAAGCACCTGTAGGATTTTACAAGTATTTAACCCTTTAGGCCTCTGGGGCTTTCTCATTAAGATAACTATCATGTCTAGTAACACAAGATCATTAGACTTTTTAATTCTCAAACATTTGTATTAATGGCATTTTCCATTATAGAAACTTAAAATCTGGTAGCACATCACATCCTGACAGTCCTTCTAATATAATCCAAATAGCCTGCTTAGTTGGTGTCTCTATAAGATGAGAGACATAGGTCCTTCGATTTTTTCAGTTGGGCCCAAACTGGAAAAACCAAAGTCCAGGATTTACTGGAAATTTTAGAGACCAGATTGTTTGAAACTTTGATTTTTTGAATGCCTGTCAAGAATGCCAAGAAGGCTCAAAATCCAAAATATCTGGTTGAAATAAGATTCCTTAATATCATGACATAACATAGACCAAATTTGATCATTGTTACAAGGCGACTATTCAAATCTTTGAAAAGAAGCACATATTTAAATAACCCATAGCTCTTAATAAAAATTCAGCTGTTTTTGAACAATTAGAATTTAACAGACATCAAGAGCACATAATAGATTACTTGAACACATTGCTTTAACAGAGCATCAGAGTTTAATTCTATGTCAAAGAGAAATTGAGCTTCCTGTGATCTTTTGCTGTGAGGTTTCCTTCCTTTACTTTCTTTCATATTGGTGACCGTGTTTCTGTGTTTCTGTGTGTAACACATTGTTAAGCCTCTTTGGCAGGGCAGGATGAGTGGCAACAAATTCTTTCAGTTTCTGTTTGCTATGAAAAGACTTAATTTCACCTTCATTCACAAATGAGAGCTTTGCAGGATATAGTATTCTGGGCTGGCAGTTTTTCTCTCTCAATACCTGGGCTATGTCTCGCCATTCCCTTCTAGCTTGTAGGGTTTCTGATGAGAAGTCTGCTGTGAGTCTAATTGGAGATCCTCTAAGAGTAATCTGACGTTTCTCTCTTGCACCTTTTAGGATCTTTTCTTTATGTTTCACTGTGGTGAGTGTGATTACAACATGTCGTGGTGAGGATCTCTTTTGGTCATGTTTATTAGGGGTTCTATAAGCTTCCTCTACTAAGATGCCTCTGTCCTTCTCCAAACCTGGGAAATTTTCTGCTAGTATCTCCCTGAAAATGCCTTCTAATCCTTTCTCCCTCTCCATGCCTTCAGGAACTCCTAGAACCCGAATGTTGGGTTTTTTAATAGTATCCTGTAGATTCCTGACAATATATTTTAGATTTCTGATTTCTTCTTCTTTTCTTTGGTTTGCCTGTTTCCTTTTCTGTTCTCTGTCTTCTTTTTTTTTTAATTTTTTTTGACAGGCAGTGTGGATAGTGAGAGAGAGAGAGAGAAAGGTCTTCTTTTTGCCGTGGTTCACCCTCCAATGGCCGCCGCGGTAGGCGCGCTGCGACCTGCGCATCGCACTGATCCGATGGCAGGAGCCAGGTGCTTATCCTGGTCTCCCATGGGGTGCAGGGCCCAAGGACTTGGGCCATCCTCCACTGCACTCCCTGGCCACGCAGAGAGCTGGTGTGGAAGAGGGGCAACCGGGACAGGATCGGTGCCCCGACCAAGACTAGAACCCGGTGTGCCGGCGCCGCAAGGCGGAGGATTAGCCTAGTGAGCCGCGGCGCCGGCCATGTTCTCCGTCTTCTATGTCTAATATTCTCTCTTCTGCTTCGCCCATTCTGTTTTTAAGGCTCTCTAATGTGTTTGTCATTTGATCTATTGAATTCTTCATTTCATTATGATTTCTCGTCACTATCACAGTTTCTTGTTCCACTAGTTGCTTCATTTCATTTTGATTCCTCCTTAATATTTCATTTTCACGAGAGAGATTTTCTATCTTGTCCATTAAGGATTTCTCTAGTTCAAGAATTTGTTTTTGAGAAATTCTTAATGTTCTTATCAATTTTTTGAGATCCGCTTCTTGCATTTCTTCGATCTCATCGTCTTCATAATCTTGAATTGGGGTGTCTTTTTCATTTGTGGGCGTCACAGTGTCTTCCTTGTTCTTGTTAGCTTGGTTTTTGTGTTTGTTGTTTGGCATGTTGGAGATATTTGGTTTCTTCACTGTGGTGTTTTTTCTTGTTACACTATGGCTCTCTATTAAGTGGACTGTCTGCTTTCAGTGGAGTCTTAGAGGCTTGAGATGAGTGTGGACTGAGAGCTGTGTTTGGTTCCTCAGGGTTGAGGGTGTGTCAAAGATGACACTCCCAGGTTAGGTGTGGTAAATGTCTCTTTCTTTTTTTTTGATTCAAAAGGGAAGTAATTCTGCACAGCTGAACATAATTGGAGGTAGTTAGCAGGCAAATGATATACCCACAGGAGCCAGAGATCGGAAGCTCTTTCCCAAGGACCACACAGGAAATCTGTGCTGCCCTCAGTGTGGGCTCCAATTCTCCTGCAGTCTCCCACTGGGTTGCCAAGTTAGATCCTAACCTCCTGTTATTTCACCCCTCCCCCCAGAGTCAGGTGTTTCTGCTAGGCTCAGGGCCGGTGCAGACCTGAGGTCGCCCTGCTTATGATGTATGTCCAAAATGGCACCTGCTCTGTCTTTCTCACCTTTGAGAGGTGAGCGGAGAGAGAGAAACTTGTGTCCGTATCGGTCACTTTTTTTTATTTGTTTCCTCTCTCTCTTCTTGTTAGCCTGGTGAATTTTTCCCCATGGAGTTTCAAGCCTCGTTCCCTCTAGCCTCCTCTTTCCACTTGCCCGCTGGTGTCTTGAGCTATTGAGGTTCGGCTCACCTCACGTTCCAGTGCTTGTGTGTTGAGTCTGCCGCTGGTGTCCTGAACTTGGGCTCCCACGCTCTCCACGCAGGTACACTGTGAAACACTAGTTCCGGAACTGTTTCCTCTGCTGTTTCATCCCCTACTCTTCCTTGACCTTGCAGTATCTCCACTTATATTAAACTGTATCTCCCCCGGACTAATAGTGTGCTCGCTGCCTATTTCACCATCTTACCGCTCTCTAAATTTCCTATCCGGACTTTATTCTTTAGAATGTTGTTTATGGCGGAACATTTTATTTTGAGCTTGGATACAGTATATGGTTCCACATGGAGACACCAGCTGAACATATTCATATTTTCTAGGGAGAAAGCTAGAGGAACTGCGACAAACAAACATGATATTTCTGTTTGTATAGATGACATTTTATGCACTTGCCTAACGAAAAGATTTTGTTATTCTCCAAAACCATTTTTACTGTGATTTTCTCAGTCCATTGCTTACGAATTCCACAAAAGTTTGTCCGGATATGACTGGATGAAACCGGAAATATCCGGTATTATTTTGGCTAACTCAATCCGAAATATTGTGAAAGCCTCTGTGTTTGTGTTTTCTGGATATTATGAACGGACTTTAGGTTTTTGAATGTTTTTTATTGGGGAATATTTTATTTTGAGCTTGGATACAGTAATTCGTTCCACAAGGAGACACCAGCTGATCATATTCGTATTTTCTAGGGAAAAAGCTAGAGGAACTGTGGCAAACAATCATAATATTTCTGTTTGTATCGATGACATTTTATGCACTTGCCTAACGAAAAGATTTTGTTATTCTCCAAAACCATTTTTACTGTGATTTTCTCGGTCCATTGCTACGAATTCCACACCAGTTTGTCCGGATATGACTGGATGAAACTGGAAATATCCAGTATTGTTTTGGCTAACTCAATCCGAAATATTGTGAAAGCCTCTGTGTTTGTGTTTTCTGGATATTATCGATGGACTTTATTGTTTTGAATGTTTTTATCAGGGAACATTTAATTTTGTACCGTTGAAACTCTAATTGGTTCATCTTGGGGACACCAGCTCTACACATTCGTATTTTCTAGGGAGAAAGCTAGAGGAACTGCGGCAAACAAACATATTTCTGTTTGTATACATGACTTTGCTTTTCTCCAAAACCATTTTTACTGTGAATTTCTCGGTCCATTGCAGACGAATTCCACACCAGTTTGTCCGGATATGACTGGATGAAAACAGAAATATCCGGTGGTGGTTTGGCTAACTCAATCCGAAATATTGTGAAAGCCTCTGTGTTGGTGTTTTCTGGATATTAACAACAGACTTTATTGTTTTGAATGTTTTTTATTGGGGAACATTTTATTTTGTGCTTGGATACAGTAATAAGTTCCACAAGGAGACACCAGCTGAACATATTCGTATTTTCTAGGGAGAAAGCTAGAGGAACTGCGGCAAACAAACATGATATTTCTGTTTGTATCGATGACATTTTATGTACTTGCCTAACTAAAAGACTTTGCTTTTCTGCAAAACCATTTTTACTGTGAATTTCTCGGTCCATTGCATACGAATTCCCCACCAGTTTGTCCGGATATAACTGGATGAAAACAGAAATATCTGGTGGTGGTTTGGCTAACTTAATTCGAAATATTGTGAAAGCCTCTGTGTTTGTGTTTTCTGGATATTATCGATGGACTTTATTGTTTTGAATGTTTTTATCAGGGAACATTTAATTTTGTACCGTTGAAACACTAATTGGTTCATCATGGGTCACCAGCTCTACACATTCGTATTTTCTAGGGAGAAAGCTAAAGGAACGGTGGCAAAGAAACATGATATTTCTGTTTGTCTAGATGACATTTTATGCACCTTCCTTACGAAAAGAATTTGCTGTTCTCCAAAACTGTTTTTACTGTGATTTTCTCGGTCCATTGCATACGAATTCCACAAAAGTTTGTCCGGATATGACTGGATGAAAACAGAAATATCCGTTATTGTATTGGCTAACTCAATCCGAAATATTGTGAAAGCCTCTGTGTTGGTGTTTTCCGGATATTATCAACGTACTTTAGTGTTTTCAATGCTTTTTATCTGGGAACCTTTTTTTTGAGCTTGGATACACAAATTGGTTCCACATGGAGACACCAGCTGAACATATTCGTATTTTCTAGGGAGAAAGCTAGAGGAACTGTAGCAAACAAACATGATATTTCTGTTTGTATCGATGACATTTTATGCAATTGCCTTACGAAAAGACTTTGCTGTTCTCCAAAACTATTTTTACTGTGATAATCTCGGTCCATTGCATACGAATTCCACAAAAGTTTGTCCGGATATGACTGGATGAAACCGGAAATATCCGGTATTGTTTAGGCTAACTCAATCCGAAATAATGTGAAAGCCTCTGTGTTGGTGTTTTCTGGATATTATCAACGGACTTTAGGTTTTTGAATGTTTTTTATTGGGGAACATTTTATTTTGAGCTTGGATACAGTAATTCATTCCACAAGGAGACACCAGCTGAACATATTCGTATTTTCTAGGGAGACAGCTAGAGGAACTGTGGCAAACAAACATGATATTTCTGTTTGTATCGATGACATTTTATGCACTTGCCTAACGAAAAGACTTTGCTATTCTCCAAAACCATTTTTACTCTGATTTTCTCGGTCCATTGAATACGAATTCCACACCAATTTTTCCGGATATGACTGGATGAAAACAGAAATATCCGGTTATGTTTTGGCTAACTAAATTCGAAAAGTTGTGAAAGCCTCTGTGCGTTTTCTGGATATTATCGATGTACTTTATTGTTTTGAATGTTTTTATAAGGGAACATTTAATTTTGTACCGTAGAAACAGTAATTGGTTCATCATGGGGACACCAGCTCTACACATTTGTATTTTCTATGGAGAAAGCTAGAGGAACTGCGGCAAACAAACATGATATTTCTGTTTGTATGGATGACATTTTATGCACTTGCCTTACGAAAAGACTTTGCTGTTCTCCAAAACTATTTTTACT
The DNA here is from genome assembly GCF_033115175.1 of Lepus europaeus. Lineage (NCBI taxonomy): Eukaryota > Metazoa > Chordata > Mammalia > Lagomorpha > Leporidae > Lepus > Lepus europaeus. Next base: position 969,736 of record NW_026909547.1, on the reverse strand, counting down.
GTGATTTTCGCAGTCCATTGCATACGAATTCCAAAACAGTTTGTCCGCATATGACTGGATGAAAACAGAAATATCCGGTATTGTTTTGGCTAACTCAATCCGAAATATTGTGAAAGCCTCTGTTTTGTGTTTTCTGGCTATTATCAACGGACTTTAGTTTTTTCAATGTTTTTTATCGGGGAACATTTTATTTTGAGCTTGGATACACTAATTGGTTCCACATGGAGACACCAGCTGAACATATTCCTATTTTCTAGGGAGAAGGCTAGAGGAACTGTGGCTAACAAACATGATATTTCTGTTTGTCTAGATGACATTTGATGCACTTGCCTAACGAAAAGATTTTGCTGTTCTCCAAAACCATTTTTACCCAGAATTTCTCGGTCCATTGCATATGAATTCCACACCAGTTTCTACGGATATGACTGGATGAAACCGGAAATATATGGTTTTCTTTTGGCTAACTCAATCCCAAATATTGCTCCAGCCACTGTGTTTGTTTTTTCTGGATATTATGCACGGACTTCATTGTTTCAAATGTTTTTTTTATCGGGGAACATTTTATTTTGAGCTTGGATACAGTAATTCGTTCCACAAGGAGACACCAGGTGAACATATTCGTATTTTCTAGGGAGAAAGCTACAGGAACTGTGGCAAACAAACATGATATTTCTGTTTGTATAGATGACATTTTATGCACTTGCCTAACGAAAAGACTTTGCTTTTCTCCAAAACCATTTTTACTGTGAATTTCTCGGTCCATTGCAGACGAATTCCACACCAGTTTGTCCGGATATGACTGGATGAAAACAGAAATATCCGGTGGTGGTTTGGCTAACTCAATCCGAAATATTGTGAAAGCCTCTGTGTTGATGTTTTCTGGATATTAACAACAGACTTTATTGTTTTGAATGATTTTTATTGGGGAACATTTTATTTTGTGCTTGGATACAGTAATTCGTTCCACAAGGAGACACCAGCTGAACATATTCGTATTTTCTAGGGAGAAAGCTAGAGGAACTGCGGCAAACAAACATGATATTTCTGTTTGTATCGATGACATTTTATGCACTTGCCTAACTAAAAGACTTTGCTTTTCTGCAAAACCATTTTTACTGTGAATTTCTCGGTCCATTGCATACGAATTCCCCACCAGTTTGTCCGGATATAACTGGATGAAAACAGAAATATCCGGTGGTGGTTTGGCTAACTAAATTCGAAATATTGTGAAAGCCTCTGTGTTTGTGTTTTCTGGATATTATCGATGGACTTTATTGTTTTGAATGTTTTTATCCGGGAACATTTAATTTTGTACCGTTGAAACACTAATTGGTTCATCATGGGTCACCAGCTCTACACATTCGTATTTTCTAGGGAGAAAGCTAAAGGAACGGCGGCAAAGAAACATGATATTTCTGTTTGTCTAGATGACATTTTATGCACTTGCCTTACGAAAAGACTTTGCTGTTCTCCAAAACTATTTTTACTGTGATTTTCTCGGTCCATTGCATACGAATTCCACACCAGTTTGTCCGGATATGACTGGATGAAAACAGAAATATCCGTTATTGTATTGGCTAACTCAATCCGAAATATTGTGAAAGCCTCTGTGTTGGTGTTTTCCGGATATTATCAACGTACTTTAGTGTTTTCAATGCTTTTTATCTGGGAACCTTTTTTTTGAGCTTGGATACACAAATTGGTTCCACATGGAGACACCAGCTGAACATATTCGTATTTTCTAGGGAGAAAGCTAGAGGAACTGTAGCAAACAAACATGATATTTCTGTTTGTATCGATGACATTTTATGCAATTGCCTTACGAAAAGACTTTGCTGTTCTCCAAAACTATTTTTACTGTGATAATCTCGGTCCATTGCATACGAATTCCACAAAAGTTTGTCCGGATATGACTGGATGAAACCGGAAATATCCGGTATTGTTTAGGCTAACTCAATCCGAAATAATGTGAAAGCCTCTGTGTTGGTGTTTTCTGGATATTATCAACGGACTTTAGGTTTTTGAATGTTTTTTATTGGGGAACATTTTATTTTGAGCTTGGATACAGTAATTCATTCCACAAGGAGACACCAGCTGAACATATTCGTATTTTCTAGGGAGACAGCTAGAGGAACTGTGGCAAACAAACATGATATTTCTGTTTGTATCGATGACATTTTATGCACTTGCCTAACGAAAAGACTTTGCTATTCTCCAAAACCATTTTTACTGTGATTTTCTCGGTCCATTGAATACGAATTCCACACCAGTTTTTCCGGATATGACTGGATGAAAACAGAAATATCCGTTATTGTATTGGCTAACTCAATCCGAAATATTGTGAAAGCCTCTGTGTGTTTTCTGGATATTATCGATGTACTTTATTGTTTTGAATGTTTTTATAAGGGAACATTTAATTTTGTACCGTAGAAACACTAATTGGTTCATCATGGGTACACCAGCTCTACACATTTGTGTTTTCTAGGGAGAAAGCTAGAGGAACTGCGGCAAACAAACATGATATTTCTGTTTGTATCGATGACATTATATGCACTTGCATAACGAAAAGACTTTGCTGTTCTCCAAAACCATTTTTACTGTGATTTTCTCGGTCCGTTGCATATGAATTCCACATCAGGTTGTCCATATATGACTGGATGAAAACAGAAATAACTGGTTGTGTTTTGGCTAACTCAATCCAAAATATTGTGAAAGCCTCTGTGTTTGTGTTTTCTGGGTATTATCGATGGACTTTATTGTTTTGAATGTTTTTTATCCGGGTACATTTTATTTTGTACCATTGAAACACTAATTAGTTCATAATGGGGACACCAGCTCTTACATTTGTATTTTCTAGGGAGAAAGCTAGAGGAACTGCGGCATACAAACATGATATTTCTGTTTGTCTAGATGACATTTTATGCACTTGCCTTACGAAAAGACTTTGCTGTTCTCCAAAACTATTTTTACTGTGATTTTCTCGGTCCATTGCATACGAATTCCACAAAAGTTTGTCCGGATATGACTGGATGAAACCGGAAATATCCGGTTGTGTTTTGGCTAACTCAATCCGAAATATTGTGAAAGCCTCTGTGTTGGTGTTTTCTGGATATTATCAATGGACTTTAGGTTTTTGAATGTTTTTTATTGGGGAACATTTTATTTTGAGCTTGGATACAGTAATTCATTCCACAAGGAGACACCAGCTGAACATATTCGTATTTTCTAGGGAGACAGCTAGAGGAACTGTGGCAAACAAACATGATATTTCTGTTTGTATCGATGACATTTTATGCACTTGCCTAACGAAAAGACTTTGCTATTCTCCAAAACCATTTTTACTGTGATTTTCTCGGTCCATTGAATACGAATTCCACACCAGTTTTTCCGGATATGACTGGATGAAAACAGAAATATCTGGTTATGTTTTGGCTAACTAAATTCGAAATATTGTGAAAGCCTCTGTGTGTTTTCTGGATATTATCGATGTACTTTATTGTTTTGAATGTTTTTATAAGGGAACATTTAATTTTGTA